>NC_069503.1:318690087-318990087 GCF_027579735.1 Bombina bombina | reverse complement strand
TACCATCAATACCACTCTTGTCCGCCTTAAAAAGGCTATTGAACTTAGTGCTGCTTCCTCTGTCATCTCACTGCACGCACCAGAGTCTAGGGTTGTGCCCTCGTAAGAATCTGTTAGGCCTTGCCGAAGAAGCTACATATTCTCCCCAGGTACCTTTTCTCCTAGTTCCGAAGCAGGCATTAAAAAATAAAAAACTTTTAGGAAAAACAAACTACCAAAATAATTTTAGTGATACGTGCATCTACCGCTTTTGCCAACTTATTTATTTATTTTAAACATAAGCTGTTTTTTTTTTTTTTTTTATAAACGTAAATATTTGTACTATTAGTGAAACAGCTGTCTATTTGCTTTATAATGAGAGCTTAAACTAAACCTTATGTTTTGTTCACATGATGTCAATTAATATGCATGTTTACAGGTTATCTACAAGTATGTAGTGATGTCGCGAACAGTTCGCCGGAGAACAGCTCCCGGCGAACTTAGCTTGTTCGCGTTCGCAGCTGCGGGCGAACATATGCGATGTTCGATCTGCCCCCTATTCATCATCATTGAGTAAACTTTGACCCTGTATCTCACAGTCAGCAGGCACATTCCAGCCAATCAGCAGCAGACCCTCCCTCCCAGACCCTTCCACCTCATGGACAGCAGCCATTTTAGATTCATTCTGAGTGTGCTTTCTTAGTGAGAGGAGGGACAGTGTAGCTGCTGCTGATTTAATAGGGAAATCGATAGCTAGGCTAGTGTATTCAGTGTCTGAAGGACTCATCTGATCTCTGCTGTAAGGACAGCACCCCAAAAAGCCCTTTTTAGGGCTAGAACATCAGTTTTTTTTTTTTTTTTTTTTTAAAGCTACATAAGTTAACCCCTTCACGGCTGGGCATAATTCACGTGTGGTGCGCAGCAGCATTTAGCGGCCTTCTAATTACCAAAAAGCAGCGCCAAATCCATATAAGTCTACTATTTCTGAACAAAGGGGATCATTAACCCTACAAGCTCCCTAATTAACTCCTTTACTCCTGGGCATAATTCACATGTGGTGCGCAGCAGCATTTAGCGGCCTACTAATTACCAAAAAGCAACACCAAAGCCATATAAGTCTGCTATTTCTGAACAAAGGGGATCATTAATCCTACAAGCTCCCTACAAGCTCCCTAATTAACCCACTTCACTCCTGGGCATAATTCACGTGTGGTGCGCAGCAGCATTTAGCTGTAAATAATTTCAGTGAGAAACCTAAAATTGTGAAAAATGTAAAGTTTTTTTTTTTATTTGCTTGCATTTGGCGGTGAAATGGTGGCATAAAATATACCAAAATGGGTCTAGATCAATACTTGGGGTTGTCTACTACACTACACTAAAGCTAAAATTAACCCTACAAGCTCCCTAATTAACCCCTTCACTCCTGGGCATAATTCCCGTGTGGTGCGCAGCAGCATTTAGCTGTAAATAATTTCAGTGAGAAACCTAAAATTGTGAAAAATGTAAAGTTTTTTTTTATTTGCTTGCATTTGGCGGTGAAATGGTGGCATAAAATATACCAAAATGGGCCTAGATCAATACTTGGGGTTGTCTACTACACTACACTAAAGCTAAAATTAACCCTACAAGCTCCCTAATTAACCCCTTCACTCCTGGGCATAATTCCCGTGTGGTGCGCAGCAGCATTTAGCGGCCTTCTAATTACCAAAAAGCAACACCAAAGCCATATAAGTCTGCTATTTCTGAACAAAGGGGATCCCAGAGAAGCCTTTACAACAATTTCTGCCATAATAGCATAAGCTGTTTGTAAATAATTTCAGTGAGAAACCTAACGTGAAAAATGTAAAGTTTTGGGTTTTTTTGCTCGCATTTGGCGGTGAAATGATGGCATAAAATATACCAAAATGGGCCTAGATCAATACTTGGGGTCTTCTATTACACTACACTAAAGCTAAAATTAACCCTACAAGCTCCCTAATTAACCCCTTCACTCCTGGGCATAAAACACGTGTGGTGCACAGCGGCATTTAGCGGCCTTCTAATTACCAAAAAGCAACCCCAAAGCCATATAAGTCTGTTATTTCTGAAAAAGGGGATCCCAGAGAAGCATTTACAACCATTTGTGCCATAATTGCAGAAGCTGTTTGTAAATAATTTCAGTGGGAAACCTAAAGTTTGTGACAACATTTGTGAAAAAGTTAACTTTTTTTTTTTTTATCGCATTTGGCGGTGAAATGGTGGCATGAAATATACCAAAATGGGCCTAGATCAATACTTTGGGTTGTCTTCTAAAAAAAAATATATACATGTTAAGGGATATTCAGGTATTCCTGACAGATATCAGGGTTCCAATGTAACTAGAGCTAATTTTGAAAAAAAGTGGTTTGGAAATAGCAAAGTGCTACTTGCATTTATTGCCCCATAAATTGCAAAAAAAGCAAATGGACTGTTTGTGGTTGTTTTCGGTGCGTTAAACGGGGAGTTTGGTCTGTCACTGTGAAGCGGGCATAACCCTTACACTACCTGTGATCAATACAACATCATACCTGATGTTTTAAAGCACGTTATTTCAAACAATTTAGGAATGTTAGGTGATTTATGCCCTTTATGGATTAAAACCAGACTCTGCATCAACTATGTAATTTTCCATGGGAGTTTTGCCATGGATCCCCCTCCGGCATGCCACAGTCCAGGTGTTAGTCCCCTTGAAACAACTTTTCCATCACTATTGTGGCCAGAAAGAGTCCTTGTGGGTTTTAAAATTCGCCTACCTATTGAAGTCAATGGCGGTTCGCCTGGTTCGTCTGTTCGCAAACTTTTGTGGAAGTTTGCGTTCGCCGTTCGCGAACGGAAAATGTTATGTTCGCGACATCACTACAAGTATGTGTCCTCTTTTTAACAATATCATCCCATATAAGAATACTGGAGGATACACACATGAAATTAATTTTTAAAATGTAGCATTAGTATATTTACATGTGCAAACAATGTTATGACTAACAATCTTAAAACAAATATTGCTTACTAATTTATAAGAATCTAAAATGACTATCAAGTTTTATTTAAATTGAAAGGAACACTAAAGTCAAAATGTAACTTTCATGATCCAGATAGAGCACACAATTTTAAAAACTTTCCAGTTCTCTTCCATTATCTAAATATGCACAATATATATATATATATATATATATATATATATATATATATATATATATATATATATATATACATACATACAGTATATATAGGGAGACTAAATTCATATAGAGACAAGTGCACTCACAGGAACGAACTGGCTCAATACCATTGTTAGCCTGTTCCATGGCGATTTACCACCTGGGTGCAGCTTGTTAGCTCAGTAATGCTTTTCACAGAGTAGAAATATAGAAGTATATATCTTTTCTGAGGCACCAGCTTCTACTGAGCATGTGCAAGAGTTCACAGAATATATGTAAATGCATTTTGTGATTGGCTAATGGCTGTCACATGATGCAGTGGAAAGTAAAAGAAACTTACTTAAAAATTTGTCTAAAAAAATCTACTACTCTATTGAAATTCACTCAAAGTGCTTTGGCATTGTCTTTTTATTATGCATTTATTTATTGTGCTATTCTACTGTTTTTATTGGTCCTTTAAAAATCTAATAATCATTACTGTAGTTATGCCCAAATACATTGCATTCATGCTTTTATTCATGTTTCTTATGAGCATCTGTAGAAATATATCTAGCATGAATAATCATGTTGTCTCTTTAATAAAGTGCATCTCAGTATATTTAAGCATTGTGATGTTTATGAAACATATCGTGTGAATGGCTTTATATAGAGATGACACATACATTTTAATTGACATAATATGAACAGACACATTTTCTCCCTGGGACCAATGCACAATATTTAGCTCACTCCATAGTTAGATATCACTTTTCAATATCAGAAGTTATTATTTGATAGTTTTGTCTCATAATATTTTTACAATGGAAAAAATGAAAGCAAATGTTTACTAGGCTTGATCAGCCATAATAATAATTATTAAAATAATTATTTTTCCTATGACACGTAATAAAATGTAATTTTGTTATTTTAAATACAGAATGAAAACAAATTATTTGATTTTGAAAATGACATGTATGAATAATTGTAATTATCATAATGAAATGTATCATTATTAAACAAGATGTCTTATTCTCGTATACTATTGTATTGTCATTTTCAACTTGTATCAATGGTTTTGCAATGTATCAGCTCAGTGGATTAGATGTAATGATAATCTCTGCAGCATCCAAGATTTGAGACCAACATCAAATTGCATAGAGAGTAAGGCCAATATATTACATTTGACTTGTTTCCTTGCTCCATATTAATATGATTTAGTCAGCCCTTGTTACAAATACATACACACCACTGCATAAATATGTTACAGGATTTCAAATAAATGTTCTAACCTTATGACTTAAAGGGGCATGAAACCCTACAAATTTTAATTCATTACTCAGATATAACATACAGTTTAACCCCTTAAGGACCACAGCACTTTTCCCTTTTCTGACCGTTAGGGACCAAGGCTATTTTTACATTTCTGCTGTGTTTGTGCTTAGCTGTAATTTTCCTCTTAGTCATTTATTGTACCCACACATATTATAAAACATTTTTCTCACCATTAAATAGACTTTCTAAAGATACCATTATTTTCATCATATCTTATCAATTACTATAAACATTTTTTATAAAATATGATGAAAAAATGGAAACAAACAAACGTTTTCTAACTTTGACTCCCAAAATCTGTTACACATCTACAACCACCAAAAACACCCATGCTAAATAGTTTCTAAATTTTGTCCTGAGTTTAGAAATACCCAATGTTTACATGTTCTTTGCTTTTTTTTTGCAAGTTATAGGGCAATAAGTACAAGTAGCACTTTGCTATTTCCAAACCATTTTTTTTTTTCAAAATTAGCGAAAGTTACATTGGAACACTGATATTTGTCTGGAATTCCTGAATAACCCTTCACATGTATATATTTTGTTTTAGAAGACAACCCAAAGTATTGATCTAGGCCAATTTTGGTATATTTCATGCCACCATTTCACCACCAAATGCGATCAAATAAAAAAAATCGTTCACTTTTTCACAATTTTAGGATTCTCAATTAAATTATTTACAAACAGCTTGTGCAATTATGGCACAAATGGTTGTAAATGCTTTTCTGGGAACCCCTTTGTTCAGAAATAGCAGACTTATATGGCTTTGGCATTGCTTTTTGATAATTAGGACGCTAAATCCCGCTGCGCACCTCACGTGTATTATGCCCAGCAGTGAAGGGGTTAATTAGGGAGCTTGTAGGGTTAATTTTAGCTTTAGTGTAGTGTAGTAGACAATCCAAAGTATTGATCTAGGCCCATTTTAGTATATTTCAAGCCACCATTTTACCACCAAATGTGATCAAATAAAAAAAAATTGTTCACTTTTTCACAAACTTTAGGTTTCTCACTGAAATTATTTACAAACAGCTTGTGAAATTATGGCACAAATGGTTGTAAATGCTTCTCTTGGATCCCCTTTGTTCAGAAATAGCAGACATATATGGCTTTGGCGTTGCTTTTTGGCAATTAGAAGGCTGCTAAATGCTGCTGCGCACCACACTTTTATTATGTCCAGCAGTGAAGGGGTTAATTAGGTAGCTTGTAGGGAGCTTGCAGGGTTAATTTTAGCTTTAGTGTAGAGATCAGCCTCCACCTGAAACATCACACCCCACCCCATGATCCCTCCCAAACAGCTCTATTCCCTCCCCCACCCCACCCCACAATTGTCCCCACCATCTTAAGTACTGTCAGAAAGTCTGCCAGTACTAAAATAAAAGGTATCTTTTAACTGTATTTTTTTCCCCATATTTACATATAGTGATGTCGCTAACCTAAAATTTTCGGTTCGCGAACGGCGGACTCGAACTTCCGGTATTGTTCGCAAACGCGCCATTGAATTCAATAGGCAGGCGAACTTTAAAACCTACAATGACTCTTTCTGGCCACAATAGTGATGGAAAAGTTGTTTCAAGGGTACTAACACCTGGACTGCTGCATGCTGGAGGGGGATCCCTGGCAAAACTCCCATGGAAAATTACATAGTTGATGCAGAGTCTGCTTTTAAGCCATAATGGGTCTAAATCAACTAACATTCCCAAAGTGGCTGTCTCAAAACATCCCGGACAGAAGATAGATTGATAGTGATAGATAGGATAGATAGATATACATAGATTGATAGTTAGATAGAATCGATAGAAGAGAAATAGATAGATTTGTTAGATATATAATTACCCTAATAAATTCTAATAATCAAACATGCATTCTTGGACCCAACTAGCTTGTGTTAATTAGTACTTTTCTTAGCACTTTAGTCCCTGTTCCCCCCCCCCTATCGGGGGAGTTCTATATGGCCTGCCAGATTACCCTGAAAAATTATAATAATAAGACATGTGGTCTGCTACCTATTTTAACGAGGTTGTGTTTTAAGTACTACCATTCTTAGCACTTTAATCTCTGTAACTCCCCCTATTTGGTGAGGTCTATACGGCCTGGATGATTACCCATACAAAATATAATAATAAGACATCTGCTCTTGGTCTGCGACCCATGGTAACTATGTTGTGTTAATTAGTAATGTCCTTCACATTTTAATAGCTGTTACTCATACTCACCCTATCGGTGGAGGTCTATATGGCCTGCATGATTACCCTTACAAAATATAACAACCAAACATATGCTCTGGGACCCATGGTAAGTAGGTTGTGTTAAGTAGTACTGTTCTTTGCATTTTCATACCTGTTACAACACCAAATGGTGGCAGGTCTATCTGGCCTTCATGATTAGCTGCACCCAAACCCAAAAAAAAGCTGAGTGGTCTTAGACTAACACCCATGGCTAACTTGGTTGTTTCAATTAGTACTATTCTTAGCACTTTCATCCCTGTTACGGGCGGTCTACATGGCCATCATGATTAGCCGAACAAAATACTACAATCCAACCTTTGCTCAGTCTTCATAGGCCCTTCATTGTCTGTATTTTGATAGTACAGTTCTTATTATTTTTATAGCTGATACAACACCGAATGGTGGCAGCTCTATATGGCCTGCATGATTACCCGCACCCAATACAAAAATAAATCCAAGCGGTCTTGGATTAACACCCATGGCTAACTCTGTTGTTTCAAGTAGTACTATTCTTAGCACTTTCATCTCATCATCCCTATTACTTCCAGGACTCTCGGTGGTGGTGGTCTACATGGCCATCATGATTAGCCTAACCAAATACTACAATCCAACCTTGGCTCAGTCTTCCTAAGGCCCTTCATTGGCTGTATTTTGATAGTACTGTTCTTATTAGTTTAATAGCTGATACAACACCAAATGTTGTCAGCTCTATATGGCCTGCATGAATAGCCGCACCCAAAGCCAAAAAAAAGCCAAGCGGTTTTGCACTAACACCCATGGCTAACTCTGTTGTTTCAAGTTCTACTATTCTTAGCTCTTTCATCTCATCCCTGTTACTTCCAGGACTCTCGGTGGTGGTGGTCTACATGGCCATCATGATTAGCCTAACCAAATACTACAATCCAACCTTGGCTCAGTCTTCCTAAGGCCCTTCATTGGCTGTATTTTGGTAGTACTGTTCTTATTAGTTTAATAGCTGATACGACACCGAATGTTGTCAGCTCTATATGGCCTGCATGAATAGCCGCACCCAAAGCCAAAAAAAAGCCAAGCGGTTTTGCACTAACACCCATGGCTAACTCTGTTGTTTCAAGTTCTACTATTCTTAGCTCTTTCATCTCATCCCTGTTACTTCCAGGACTCTCGGTGGTGGTGGTCTACATGGCCATCATGATTAGCCTAACCAAATACTACAATCCAACCTTGGCTCAGTCTTCCTAAGGCCCTTCATTGGCTGTATTTTGGTAGTACTGTCATCCTTTTTAATAATAGATTACAGGAAAGGCATTGATTTTAGAATCCCAGAGATCATTTATATGACCCGTGAAATAAAAAAAAAATTCATTAGATACCCGTTACACAATTATCTATCCTCAGGCCTTTTTAATACGAGGGTCCCGGAGCCTCAAACGAAACAACAGCATGAAAGAGGAGATATGTCATCCTTTTGAATAATAGATTACAGGAAAGGCATTGATTTTAGAAACCCACAGATCATTATTTGCAACCGTGAAATTAGAAAAAAACATTGATTACACACCCGTGACACTTATTTATCCTCAGGCCTTTTTAATACGAGGGTCCCGGAGCCTCAACCGAAACAACAGCATGAAAGAGGAGATATGTCATCCTTCTGAATAAAAGATTACAGTAAAGGCATTGATTTTAGAAACCCACAGATCATTATTTGCAACCGTGAAATAGAAAAAAACATTGATTACACACCCGTGACACTTATTTATCCTCAGGCCTTTTTAATACGAGGGTCCCGGAGCCTCAACCGAAACAACAGCATGAAAGAGGAGATATGTCATCCTTTTGAATAAAAGATTACAGTAAAGGCATTGATTTTAGAAACCCACAGATCATTATTTGCAACCGTGAAATAGAAAAAAACATTGATTACACACCCGTGACACTTATTTATCCTCAGGCCTTTTTAATACGAGGGTCCCGGAGCCTCAACCGAAACAACAGCATGAAAGAGGAGATATGTCATCCTTTTGAATAAAAGATTACAGTAAAGGCATTGATTTTAGAAACCCACAGATCATTATTTGCAACCGTGAAATAGAAAAAAACATTGATTACACACCCGTGACACTTATTTATCCTCAGGCCTTTTTAATACGAGGGTCCCGGAGCCTCAACCGAAACAACAGCATGAAAGAGGAGATAAGTCATCCTTTTGAATAAAAGATTACAGTAAAGGCATTGATTTTAGAAACCCACAGATCATTATTTGCAACTGTTAAATTAGAAAAAAACATTGATTAGACACCCGTGACACTTATTTATGCTCAGGCCTTTTTAATACGAGGGTCCCGGAGCCTCAACCGAAACAACAGCATGAAAGAGGAGATATGTCATCCTTTTGAATAAAAGATTACAGGAAAGGCATTGATTTTAGAAACCCACAGATCATGATTTGCAACCGTTAAATTAGAAAAAAACATTGATTAGACACCCGTGACACTTATTTATGCTCAGGCCTTTTTAATACGAGGGTCCCGGAGCCTCAACCGAAACAACAGCATGAAAGAGGAGATATGTCATCCTTTTGAATAAAAGATTACAGTAAAGGCATTGATTTTAGAAACCCACAGATCATTTATATGACCCGTGTAATAGAAAAAAACATTCATTAGACACCGGTTACACTTATTTATCCTCAGGCCTTGTTAATACGAGGGTCCCGGAGCCACAACCGAAACAACAGCATGAAAGAGGACATATGTCATCCTTTTGAATTATAGATTACAGGAAAGGCATTGATTTTAGAAACACTGAGATAATTACTTGCAACCGGGAAATAAAAAAAAAAATTGAACAGACACCCAGTACACTTTATTATCCATAGGCCTTTTCAGCAGAGGCTCCAGGACCCTCAACAAAAACAAGAGCAGGGAGCTGGGCATAGGAGTACAATGGAGTGTGACAATAATAATCTGAAGGTGAAAATTGCATAGTTGTGGCATTTTAATTTTGTTATCGTGGGAACTTAGTACTTGCAATGACCTTGCTCTGGTGAATCCATATCGCAAAGGTGTTATTTAAGGCACTGTTTGTCTATTTTTTTGAATATCAGCATTTGGTAAATGAAGCTCAACTTAAGGCTGGTGAGAAACGACCTTTCTTCTGGCTGTTTGCAAATGTTGTGGCTCTGGACAAACATGTGAATAAGGGGCCATCAGCCATATTCTGCACGCAACCCCTTTGATGATTGACGATAAACATGTGTCACCTGCAAGCAGAGCTCGTTACTTCTGTCTAAATCATCTTCCTGGTATGGACAGGCCACTGTTTCCCACAGCAAGTACGAATTTTGAAATACAAGATTGTCTTGAGTATGGTAGGAAACCAAAGTTTATTTAATTCTGTACTATCTATCACCACAAAAAATGAACTTCTTGAAGCAACAAAAATGCCAGCAATTTCATGTGCTTATGGATGACAAGGACGTCCTGTCCTGTGGTGCACAGAGATGGAGAGGATTTTTGCCCTCCCTGTACACTACCCAGATGTCTCAAACATCACCAGAAACACAATACAGCCACTCTTGTGAAGTTCCTGGAGTGTTCCGGTAGCCATCTCTTTGCGCTCCTAAAGGAATAATTTATCAGTGTTTTTGTATACATCAACAGCTTCCGAGACTGTGGTGAAGCACATGTTATTTACTGTTGTTCCAGCTGTTGCAATATCAATTGGCATGAAAAAGTTAAGATTTGTGGGTGGCGGAGCCTATAGCTGTTGTGGTAGGACGTGTGTTTGAGGAGCTCCAGGTCTTACAAGTTACTTTGGAGTTAGTTTTCAACCTTAATTTAATTTTCTTTTTGGGATTCATAGTCACACTTTCTGGGGCTATCCAAGAGGAGCCTGGTAAAAGCAGTAGTAGTCACCCCTTATATCAACGGGTAAGGAGACCTGTTTTTTGGCTTTCCAATATTGCGCCGGTCCACAAACTAATCCTGAATGAAAAAAAAAACTTAAAATTTGGACTAGTGACGCACATTTTATGCACGCTGTGGCAATTGCAATTTGCAATAAAAATAATCTGCTAACAACAACCACTACCTACGACCACACCTGACTCCTGAAGTCATGTTTCAGTTATTAAGTCAAGTTAAATAAAAAAATAAAAATTTTTATGCTCAGCAGAGGCTCCAGGACCCTCGACAAAACCAGCAGCAGGAAAGAGGACATATGGCATCCTTTTGAAAAAATGATTATAGGAAAGGCATTGATTTCAGAAACACAGAGATCATTAGTTGCAACCGGTAAATAGAAAAAAACATTGATTAGACACCTAGTACACTTATTTTTCATTAGGCCTTTTTAATAAGATTAAGAGGCTCCCGGAGCCTCAACAGAAACAACAGCATTAAAAAGTACATATGGCATCCTTGTGAATAATAGATTACAGGAAAGGCATTGATTTTAGAAACCCGTGGATAATTTTTTGCAACCGTGAAATCTAAAAAAACATAGATTAGACACCCAGTACACTTCTTTATCCTTAGGCCTTTTAAGCATAGGCTCCAGGACACTCAACAAAACCAGCAGCAGGAAAGAGGACATATGGCATACTTTTGTAAATTAGATTACAGGAAAGGCATTGATTTTAGAAACACAGAGATCATTTATATGACCAGTGAAATAGAAAAAAAAAAATGATTGGACACCCAGTACACTTCTTTATCCTTAGTCCTTTTTAATACGAGGGTCCCGGAGCCTCAACAGAAACAACAGCATGAAAGAGGACATATGTCATCCTTTTGAATTATAGATTACAGGAAAGGCATTGATTTTAGAATCCCACAGATCATTTATATGACCCGTGAAATAGAAAAAAACATTGATTAGACACCCAGTACACTTATTTATCCATAGGCCTTTTTAGCAGAGGCTCCAGGACCCTCAACAAAAACAAGAGCAGGGAGGTGGGCATAGGAGTACAATGGAGTGTGACAATAATAATGTGAAGGGGAAGATTGTGGAGTTGTGTCATTTTAATTTTGTTATTGTGGGAAATACTTGCAATGACCCTGCTCTGGTGAATCCATATTGCAAATGTGTTTTTAAGGCACTGTTTGTCTATTTTTTGAATATCAGCATTTGGTAATTGAAGCTCAACTTAAGGCTGGTGAGAACCGACCTCTCTTCTGGCTGTTTGCAAATGTTGTTGCTCTGGACAAACATGTGAATAAGGGGCCATCAGCCATATTCTGCACGCAACCCCTTTGATGATTGACGATAAACATGTGTCACCTGCAATCAGAGCCCGTTACTTCTGTCTAAATCATCTTCCTGCTATGGACAGCCCACTGTTTCCCACAGCAAGTCTGAAGCTTGAACTACAAGATTGTCTTGAGTATGGTAGGAAACCAAAGTTTATTTAATTCTGTACTATCACCACAAAAACTTAACTTCTTGAAGCAACGAAAATGCCAGCAATTTCATGTGCTTATGGATGACAAGGACGTCCTGTCCTGTGGTGCACAGAGATGGAGAGGATTTTTGCCCTCCCTGTACACTACCCAGATGTCTACAACATCACCAGAAACACAAGACAGCCACTCTTGTGAAGTTCCTGGAGTGTTCCGGTAGCCATCTCTTTGCGCCCCAAAAGGAATTCTTTATTGTTGTTTTTGTATACATCCGACAATAGCTTCAGAGACTGTGGTGACGCACATGTTAGTTACTGTTGTTCCAGCTGTGGCAATATCAATTGGCATTAAAAAGGTAAGATTTGGGTGGGCGGAGCCTATACCTGTTGCGGTAGGACGTGTGTTTGAGGAGCTCCAGGTCTTACAATTTACTTAGGAGTAATTTTTCAACCTTAGTTTAATTTTCTTTTTGGGATTCATACTCACACTTTCTGGGCTATCCAAGAGGAGCCTGGTAAAAGCACTAGTAGTCACCCCTTATATCAACGGGTACAGAGACCTGTTTTTTGCGTTTCCAATATTGCGCCGTACCCCAAACTAATCCTGAATGAAAAAAAAAACTTAAAATTTGGACTAGTGACGCACATTTTATGCACGCTGTGGCAATTGCAATTTGCAATAAAAATAATCTGCTAACAACAACCACTACCTACGACCACACCTGACTCCTGAAGTCATGCTTCAGTTATTAAGTCAAGTTAAATTAATTTTTTTTTCTTTATTATGCGCAGCAGAGGCTCCAGGACCGTCGACAAAACCAGCAGCAGGAAAGAGGACATATGGCATCCTTTTGAAAACATGATTATAGGAAAGGAATTGATTTCAGAAACACAGAGATCATTAGTTGCAACCGGTAAATAGAAAAAAACATTGATTAGACACCCAGTACACTTATTTTTCATTAGGCCTTTTTAATAAGAGGCTCCCGGAGCCTCAACCGAAACAACAGCATCAAAAAGTACATATGGCATCCTTGTGAATAATAGATTACTGGAAAGGCATTGATTTTAGAAACCCGTGGATAATTTTTTGCAACCGTGAAATCTAAAAAAACATAGATTATACACCCAGTACACTTCTTTATCCTTAGGCCTTTTTAGAAGAGTCTCCCGTAGCCTCAACAGAAACAACAGCATGAAAGAGGGCATATGGCATCCTTGTGACTAATAGATTACAGGAAAGGCATTGATTTTAGAAACCCAGAGATAATTTGTTGCAACCGGGAAATCTAAAAAAAAATGGATTAGACAACCAGGACACTTATTTATCCTTAGGCCTTAGTAGCAGAGGCTCCAGGACCCTCAACAAAACCAGCAGCAGTAAAGAGGACATATGGCATCCTTTAGAAAAATAGATTTCTGGAAAGGCATTGATTTTAGAAACACAGAGATCATTAGTTGCAACCGTGCAATCTCTAAAAAATTGGATTATACACCAAGTACACTTATTTATCCTTAGGCCTTTTTCGCAGAGGCTCCAGGACCCTCCACAAAACCAGCAGCATGAAAGAGGACATATGGCATCCTTTAGAAAATTAGATTACAGGAAAGGCATTGATTTTAGAAACACAGAGATCATTAGTTGCAACCGTGAAATCGCAATAAACTTCGATTATACACCAAGTACACTTATTTATCCTTAGGCCTTTTTAGCAGAGGCTCCAGGACCCTCCACAAAACCAGCAGCATGAAAGAGGACATATGGCATCCTTTAGAAAATTAGATTACAGGAAAGGCATTGATTTTAGAAACACAGAGATCATTAGTTGCAACCGTGAAATAGCAAAAATCTTCGATTATACACCAAGTACACTTATTTATCCTTAGGCCTTTTTAGCAGAGGCTCCAGGACCCTCCACAAAACCAGCAGCATGAAAGAGGACATATGGCATCCTTTAGAAAATTAGATTACAGGAAAGGCATTGATTTTAGAAACACAGAGATCATTAGTTGCAACCGTGAAATCTAAAAAAACATAGATTATACACCCAGTACACTTCTTTATCCTTAGGCCTTTTTAGAAGAGTGTCCCGGAGCATCAACAGAAAGAACAGCATGAAAGAGGACATATGGCATCCTTTTGAAAAATAGATTACAGGAAAGGCATTGATTTTAGAAAGACAGAAAAAATTTGTTACAAACGGGAAATCTAAAAAAACATTGAATAGACACCCAGTACACTTCTTTATCCTTCGGCCTTTTTAGCAGAGGCTCCAGGACACTCAACAAAACCAGCAGTAGGAAAGAGGACATATGGCATCCTTTGTGAAAAAAAGATTATAGGAAAGGCATTGATTTTAGAAACCCGGGGATAATTTGTTGCAACCGTGAATTTGAATAAAAAAAATGATTGGATGGACACCCAGTACAATTCTTTCTCCCTAGGCCTTTTTATAAGAGGGTCCAGGACCCTCAAACAAAACACCAGCAGGAAAGGGGACATATGGCATACTTTTGAACAATAGAGTAAGAGTACAGGAAAGGCATTGATTTTAGAAACCCATAGATAATTTTTTGCAAATGTAAATTTGAATCAAAAAAATTATTCGATGGACACCCAGTACACCTCTTTCTTCTTAGGCCTTTTTATAAGAGGGTCCTGGACCCTCAAAAAAAACACCAGCAGGAAAGAGGACATATGGCATACTTTTGAAAATTAGATTACAGGAAAGGCATTGATTTTAGAAACACAGAGATCAGTTATATGACCCGGAAAATAGAAAAAAAACATTGATTGGACACCCAGTACACTTCTTTATCCTTAGTCCTTTTTATAAGAGTGTCCAGGAGCCTCAACAGAAAGAACAGCATGAAAGAGGACATATGGCATCCTTTTGAAAAATAGATTACAGGAAAGGCATTGATTTTTGAAAGACAGAAAAAATTTGTTACAACCGGGAAATCTAAAAAAACATTGAATAGACACCCATTACACTTCTTTATCCTTAGGCCTTTTTAGCAGAGGCTCCAGGACACTCAACAAAACCAGCAGTAGGAAAGAGGACATATGGCATCCTTTGTGAAAAAAAGATTATAGGAAAGGCATTGATTTTAGAAACCCGGGGATAATTTTTTGCAAACGTGAATTTTAATTAAAAAAATGATTGGATGGACACCCAGTACAATTCTTTATCCATAAGGCCTTTTTATAAGAGGGTCCAGGACCCTCAAACAAAAAACCAGCAGGAAAGAGGACATGGCATACTTTTGAACAATAGAGTACAGGAAAGGCATTGATTTTAGAAACCCATAGAAATTTTTTTTAAAATGGAAATTTGAATAAAAAAAATGATTCGATGGACAGCCAGTACACCTCTTTCACCTTAGGCATTTTTATAAGAGGGTCCTGGACCCTCAAAAAAAAACACCAGCAGGAAAGAGGACATATGGCATACTTTTGAACAATAGAGTACAGGAAAGGCATTTATTTTAGAAACCCATAGATAATTTTTTGCAAATGGAAATTTGAATAAAAAAATGATTCAATGGACACCCAGTACACCTCTTTCTCCTTAGGCCTTTTTATAAGAGGGTCCTGCATCCTTTTGAACAATAGAGTACAGGTACAGCATTGATTTTACAAACCCAGAGATCATTTTGGTCAATTGTTAAATAGAAAAATAAAAATGAGTGGCCAACCAGTACACCTCTTTCTCCTTAGGCCTTTTTATAAGAGGGTCCTGGACCCTCAAAAAAAACACCAGCAGGAAAGAGGACGTATGGCATCCTTTTGATCAATAGAGTACAGGTACGGCATTGATTTTACAAACCCAGAGATCATTTTGGTCAATTGTTAAATAGAAAAATAAAAATGAGTGGCCAACCAGTACACCTCTTTCTCCTTATGCCTTTTTATAAGAGGGTCCTGGACCCTCAAAAAAAACACCAGCAGGAAAGAGGACGTATGGCATCCTTTTGAACAATAGAGTACAGGTACGGCATTGATTTTACAAACCCAGAGATCATTTTGGTCAATTGTTAAATAGAAAAATAAAAATGAGTGGCCAACCAGTACACCTCTTTCTCCTTAGGCCTTTTTTATAAGAGGGTCCTGGACACTCAAAAAAAACACCAGCAGGAAAGAGGACGTATGGCATCCTTTTGAACAATAGAGTACAGGTACGGCATTGATTTTACAAAACCAGAGATAATTTTGGTCAAATGAGAAATAGAAAATAAAAATGAGTGGACACCCAGTACACCTCTTTCACCTTAGGCCTTTTTATGAGTGTCCAGGACCCTCAAACAAAATACCAGCAGGAAAGAGAACATATGGCATACTTTGGAACAATAGAGTACTGGTACGGCATTGATTTGTGAAACCCACAGATAATTGTTTGTAAAAGTGAAATAGCCCCAAAAAACATGCTTGGACTCCCACTCCAGGTCGTTCTCCTTCAGCTTTTTTATAAGAGGGTCCAGCACCCTCAACAGAAACAACTGCAGGAAACACCACCACATATGCCATCCTTTTGCACAAGCGAGTACAGGTATGGCATCCATTTTAGAAACCCAAAGATAATTGAGAGGAACCAGGAACATTTTTCTAAAAACTGGATGGGGCACCCATTACTACAGGTCGTTCTCCTTCAGCCTTTTTATATCATGGGCCACGACCCGCAACAGGCACAACAGCATGAAACACAACATATGCCACCCTTTTGCACAATAGAGTACAGGTATGGCATAGATGGAACACGGAGATAATTTAGAGCAACCAAGAGACGGATAAAGATGCTTGGTCGGTCCTACTCTTTCAAATTTTTTGCATTTTGCGTTCAATTGAATGGTCCACCGGATATGAGTGGTGTGTAAAGTTGTACAATTCGTAACAGTTTAATCACTAGTGCTATGTGCCTTATTTTTTTTATTTGAGTTTTGTACCCACAGAGATGCAGCAGAGGCCAGAAAAATTAGGAATGTACAAATGACTGAAAAATTGGGGTATTGTTGTAGCAACTGCTGTAGCAGCGGCCAGAAAAATCGATGTTTGTAAAACATTTATAAAGTGCCCTAAAAGCTTGTGGCTTGAACACTAGTTGTTGGCGGATAAGTTAAGCAAGTCCTCCGTCTTTATAACCAAAAAAAAAAGGCCAGCCTGTGTACCAGTTGTAGCCCAAGCCAGCTCATATCATCATCAGTAGTTTTTTATTCAAATGTATCACCCAATGTCAGTCCCTTCGGGATCCAGCCCTCATTCATTTTTATAAAAGTGAGATAGTCAAGGCTTTTTTGACCTAGGCGACTTCTCTTCTCAGTGACAAAACCTCCTGCTGCACTAAAAGTCCTTTCGGACAGGACACTTGAAGCGGGGCAGGCCAGAAGTTCCATTGCAAATTGGGATAGCTCAGGCCACAAGTCCAGCCTGCACACCCAGTAGTCAAGGGGTCCATCGCTCCTGAGAGTGTCGAGATCCGCAGTTAAAGCTAGGTAGTCTGCTACCTGTCGGTTGAGTCTTTCTCTAAGGCTGGATCCCGAAAGGCTCTGATGGTGCATGGGAGTTAAAAAGGTACGCATGGTTGTTATCAGAATTTATGCTCTAGGTTAAATGTCCAGGTCAACAAGGCCATATTTACTCTCTCTTATAAGTTTTCTATACCACCCTCAAGCTCTTATTACTTGTGATTTGTTAAATGCCCGAAATGTTATTTATCTTGTTGATTTTGCTCATTGAGTTATTGCATTCAGTCTTTGTTCTCTCTAAAGGAAATTTAGGATTCAATGTATACAAGCTTAACACAGGTATTATTGGTCTAATGTTATTAGCTCACCCTTCTCTTAGTATCCTTTTGTCCTTTATTCTCCTCTATCGCCATTGCACTTAGCTAACTAAAAAGTTGTTATCAGAATTTATGCTCTAGGTTAAATGTCCAGGTCAACAAGGCCATGTTCACTCTCTCTTATAAGTTTTCTATACCACCCTCAAGCTCTTATTCTCATATCCACAACTGTCATGATACCTCCATTAACCTTCATGTTCTTTTTACATTTACCTCCATCCAACTCCTCTTCCTCCCTTACTACTTATCCTCTCACCACATACGCTAAATCATACCTTTCTATACAGGATAGTCCTTATACAAATATCTACTTATCCAGTTCTCAATATTCTACACATCATCACCCTCTACTGAATCATCTCACCCACCTCTCCATCCAACATTGGGGGGCTCTACCCCCGCTTCCTCTCGGCCCTCCCTCCCACGCCTCCTTCTTACCTCCTACTCGAACACTGCCACTATTTCTACCCCTTTCTACAGGATTGCACTTTTTTTCTCTTCTCCTATTTCCTCCCATCTACCTCCCTCCCCCAATACTTATTCCACCATTTGTCCCCACCTCTCACTTCCACGACTTACAGCTCCGTCTACCCGTCCTCATATTAACCCCCCACTGAATATACATTCAAGGCTCCGCCCCCCCCCTTCCTCAATCCCCCCCTCTCCCTTCACCATATACTCCTCTATTTACGATAGCTCAACTCAAGGCCTCTTAACATATCTCCTCACCCCTTCCTACCCATATCCCTCTCCTCCTTTTATACAAAGCGGCTCTGGCCCGCTGTTTCCCTTCTCCCGAAATATATATCTTTATAAGTGAAGTTAACTCTTGCTCCCTATCTCTATAATTGGTACTCATCCACATTTTTCGGACTCTACCCGACCCCCCCCCCCCCCCCTTTTTTTTTTTCTCTCCCCTTCTTTGTCCTTCTCTCTCTTCCCTATACCCCCATCTACTGATCACAACCCAAGTGCACCATGAAAGGCCTACATCTTCTAACTCTTAATGTTCAGGGTTTGAACTCCCCTACCAAACGAAGCCTCCTTTTTAACTATTTACGTAAAAACCACGTAGACATCGCCTTCATTCAGGAGACACACTGGACTCACGTATATTCCAAACGATACACCTCCAAACACTACCCAACACTTCTAGATGCAACATTCCCATCGAAATATAGAGGGGTAGCTATCTATATAGGCAAGAATGTCCATTATGATCAGATCTATACCGAGTTAGATCCCCAAGCACGCTATATTATCGCTGTCTGTAGAATAAATACCCACCTAGTTACCCTCCTTAACATATATGCACCGAATAGTAAACAAGTCAACTTCCTTAGAACTTTACTTAAGTCTATAGCTTCTATACAGCAGGGAGACCTCATAATAGGAGGGGACTTCAATCTCGTATGGGATATACAATTAGACAGATTAGGACCTCCACTCTCTAGAAATGATAGAGCAACCCACTCCCTATCCTCAGCCCTCCAATCACTAATAGCACTACATGACTTATATGACGTTTGGCGTGCTCTACACCCACAAGATAAGGAATTCACTTTCTACTCTTTTCCACATAGATCACATACGCGCATAGACTACTTTTTTGTATGTGCCAAGTTCCTTGACAATGTCTATTCTACTACTATCTCCCCAGTTTCGTGGTCAGATCATGACTCACTCCACATGCAAATAGGCCCATACACCCGCCCACCTCCTCTCACTTGGCGCCTACAGGACTGGACTCTTACAGACCCACATCTTAAGACTTCCCTACAGAACATAATCACAGATTATATCTCCCTTAATGACAATGATCAGACCTCAGCACAAAACCAGTGGGCCGCCCTGAAGGCAGTGGTGAGAGGCCACCTCATCCAATTCGAATGGGAGGCTCGGGCAAAAGGCAAGTCCTCCTTATCCTCTTTGAATATCCAACTTCGCCAACTTAGAGCAGACCTATCTCACACATACTCCCCCTCTCTCAATGACAAAATCTCAGACACTATGAAACAAATCCAAACTCTTGAACTCAAGAAAACCCAATCCATGTTAGAGAAGTATAAAAGGATTTATTACCATTTTGCTAACAAAGCCTCCACGCTTCTAGCCAACAAACTTAAAAACCGCACAGCGCAAGCCAGAATCATGTCCATACGCACTCCCCTAGGGACACAGGCTACTGCCCCTCGTGAAATTGGCAACACTTTCAGGCAATATTACTCTGACCTTTACAATATAGAGTCCAATCTGGAATCTCCGGCCTCCTCAGTCCAACATATCTCTGAGTTCCTTAGATCCCTTGCCCTCCCCTCATTATCTCCCGAGGACTCCTCCCCTCTGACATCCCCGTTCACCACACAAGAAATCTCAAACGTTATACGCAACCTAAAATTAGGGAAAGCCCCTGGCCCAGACGGATTCACAGCTAGGTTTTACAAGACTTTCTTACCTCAGATCCTCCCTATCCTCGGTAAGTTCTTCCAAGACGTACTATCAGGTACCCCTCTAGCAACTGAATTTCTAGAAGCTACAATAGTTACCATTTTAAAACCGGGTAAACCCCCTGATTTGTGCAGCAGCTATCGACCAATCTCATTGATTAACACTGACACCAAAATATATGCCAAACTCCTTGCCAATAGGGTTGCAAAAGTTATTCCCTCCCTTATAGCGAACGATCAAGTTGGTTTTATCCCGAATAGATAAGGAGTCGATGCAACTAGACGAATCCTGGATATTCTACATCTTGCGGACTACCGGCAAATCCCCTTCCTGGCCCTGTCACTAGACGCAGAAAAAGCGTTTGACAGGGTCAGGTGGGAGTTCCTATGGGAGGCTATGACCATTTTTGGTTTTCCTACCTCCTTTGTAGGTGCGGTTCAAACTCTCTATAACCGCCCCACGGCTACTGTTCGCGGGGTGGGGTTCCAGTCTCCCAAATTCATGATTGCAAATGGTACCCGACAGGGCTGTCCCCTATCCCCACTGTTATTTGCCCTCACTATAGAGCCCTTAGCTCAATCTATCAGATCAGACCCTCAGACATTAGGATTAACAATAGGTCCACATACCCATAAAATTTCCCTCTATGCAGATGACATCACTCTCTTCCTCACTTCTCCTGACACTTCTCTCCCTGCAGTCTTTACTCTCCTCGAGAAATTCGGTTCACTATGCTTCTATAAATTGAATGTAACTAAAACTGAGGCCCTTCCCATAAACATCCCTCCGCAAACCCTCTCTATACTACAGTCCACCTATCACTTCCAATGGAAATCTTCTTCGCTTAAGATTCTAGGAGTTCACCTCAGCCCAGATCCCCTGACCACGATATCACAGAATTATACCGATAGACTTCCGGAATTTAGGAAGTTGCTGGATTCATGGGAGTTTAGGGAGATCTCTTGGACAGGCCGTATTGCCGCGATAAAGATGTCCTTCCTCCCCAAGGTCACATATCTTTTTAGATCTATTCCTTACAACATCCCGAGACCACTCCTTAATAGATTTCAAAGTCTAATCACTTCGTATGTCTGGAGAGACCGTCGTCCTAGGACTTCGGGCCGCACACTCGAAAAACCGATCTTACAGGGAGGCCTTGCTCTCCCGAATATGATCACATATTACAATGCCGCAAGACTCTCACATATCCTTCGCTGGAATGATCCTGAGAGACATCTCTGCTGGTACTCTCTAGAATCCTCACTATTGCCCTCAAATATAACCCTCCCCGACATAATCTGGATCCCCCCCCATCACAGACGAGACGTTGATGGCCTGCATCCTATTTTCAGACACACACTCCGATTTTGGGACCAAATCAGACACCACTCAGACATCTCCCCCCACCCCTCTCCAGCCATGACAATCTCTGCCGCTCTCTTCTGCCTTCCAGACTCCCACCATGACCTATGGCCACAGGTACACGCACTACAGGTCTCCGACCTCTATGAGCTAGATACATGGCTCTCACACCCAGCAATGTGTGCGAAATTTCAACTTCCACCTAAATTACACTTTGAGGGATTCCGATTGAGCACTCGCTTACGCACTTGGGGTTACCCTAAACAAACTCTACGCCCTTTAACCACATGGGAGAAAGCATGGCGGGGAGCTCACGCTCTCCGACATCTCCTGACCCTTCACTACAATTTACTTATTAACCCGGCTCCTTCGCAAAAAATCTCACAGCATCAGGCCTGGGAGAGAGAAATCGGTCTTACCCTTACTCTAGAGGATTGGCATGCCAGAATTAAAACAACCAAAAAGATCCTCCATTGTGCCACACTGTGGGAACTACATTATAAGATTTTGGTCCGTTGGCACCATGTACCAACCATCCTACACAAGATCTATCACTCCCAATCTCCAGAGTGCTGGAGAGGATGCAAGATGCTTGGTTCTCCACTCCACATATGGTGGTCTTGCCCAATAATTCAGCCATTATGGAAGAAAGTATTTACACTCCTTCGGGCATTAGGCCTCACCCCCCCATTTACCCCTGAGGTTGCCCTTTTACACATGCGAATGTCTGACCTTACCACCTCTGGAGAAGCACTCACGATGTATGTCCTCATGGCCACAAAACTGACCCTAGCTAGAGCTTGGAGAGAGGAGAGGTCGCCAACTCTCTCTCAGGTAATCTCATCTACACATTACATTGGCCAAATGGAACAATACTCGTTCAGAGTACTTGATAGCACTAATGCCTTCCATGAAATTTGGCTCCCATGGCTCACTAGGTTCCCCAACTGGTCCTCAAGCCCTTAAACCACACCATAGACTCATTAATCATCTTCTGCTTTCCAGTTCCTTCACCCCCTCTCCCCTTTTTTTTTTTTTTTTTTTTTTTTTTTTTTCTCTCTCTCCTCTCTCCCTGCTTCTCTTCTCCTCTCTCTTCCCCTCTATAACCCATTATGTCCGTCTTATATAAATCCCAGTATTCTATATCTCTATCATGTTGAGTACCAATATCATCTTTAAACACAGACTCAATATCTAAACCTGTATTTACAAAGCGTTACTTCCAGAAAAGAGACCCACTTACCGTATAGACTTGCTTTCATCCTTATTTCCATGTTTCTTATTCACTCTTTCTTTTTTTGTTATATAAAAGTATGCAATATTTGACATTTAATTGTATTATTCAATGACATTACATTGTACCTCCAATTTTATATCTGTTGGCATACTGTTGTTTAATATGTTGTCTCAATAAAAAAAAAAAAAAAAGGTACGCATGTCCTCCATCAACAAGACGTCAGGAAAGCGCCCGGTCCTTGCCGCCGTGGTCGTGGGAGGAGGAGGATTAATTTCATCTCTTCCCCTGTTACATTCCCGTGGTGCTGTGACATCACCCTTATACGCTGTGTAAAGCATAGTTTTTAATTTATTATGAAAATGCTCCATCCTTTCCGACTTGCGGGAATTTGGTAACATTTCAGGCACTTTATGCTTATACCGGGGGTCGAGGAGCATGGACACCCAGTACAGGTCGTTCTCCTTCAGCTTTTTTATACGAGGGTCCCTCAACAGGCACGACAGCATGAAAGAACCCATTTGAACAAGGTTGGATGCTGAGCTAATCATGCGCGTTCCTCCTCCTCACTGATCTCACTGATGGTATCTTCTTCCCCCCAGCCACGTACAACACCACGGGTACCAGAGAGGTGACAACAACGAGCACCCTGGGATGACTGTTGTGCTCGGTCTTCCTCCTCCTCATCCTCCCCAAAGCCACATTCCTCCTCTGACTCCTCTTCCTCACAATCCTCTTCCTGCTTTGCCGCAGGTCCAGCAAGCAATGCTGATTCGGCTGTTTGCGGGGGTGATGGACACCACAACTCTCCCGCTTCCTCTTCACGCTCATCTACTGCCTGATCCAGCACTCTTTGCAGGGCGCGCTCCAGGAAGAACACAAATGGTATGATGTCGCTGATGGTGCCTTCGGTGCGACTGACAAGGTTTGTCACCTCCTCAAAAGGACGCATGAGCCTACAGGCATTGCGCATGAGCGTCCAGTAATTTGGCAAAAATATCCCCAGCTCCCCAGAGGCTGAACTAGCACCCGGTCATACAAATACTCATTAACAGCTTTTTCTTGTTGGAGCAGGCGGTCAAACATTAGGAGTGTTGAATTCCACTGTGTCGGGCTGTCGAAAATTAAGCGCCTCACTGGCAGGTTGTTTCGACGCTGGATATCAGACAAGTGCACCATGGCCGTGTAGGAACGCCTGAAATGGCCACACACCTTCCTGGCCTGCTTCAGGACGTCCTGTAAGCCTGGGTACTTATGGACAAATCGTTGTACAATTAGATTACACACATGTGCCATGCACGGCACATGTGTCAACTTGCCCAATTTCAATGCCGCCACCAAATTACTTCCATTGTCAGAAACAACCTTGCCAATCTCCAGTTGGTGTGGAGTCAGCCACTGATTCACCTGTGCGTTCAGGGCGGTCAGGAGTGCTGGTGTGGTGTGACTCTCCGCTTTCAGGCAAGTCAACCCCAAGACGGCGTGACACTGCCGTTCCCGGGATGTAGCATAATACCTGGGGAGCTGGGGGGGTGCCATAGATGTGGAGCAAGACGCAGAAGTTGAAGAGGACTCAGCCGAGGAAGAGGTTATGGAAGAGGATGGAGTAGGAGGAGTAGAGGAGGTAGTAGCAGGCCTGCCTGCAAGTCGTGGCGGTGTCACCAACTCTTCTGCAGAGCCACGCATTCCATGCTTGTCAGAAGTCAGCAGGTTTACCCAATGCGCAGTGTAGGTGATATACCTGCCCTGACTATGCTTTACAGACCAGCTATCCGTGGTCATATGGACCCTTGCCCCAACGCTGTGTGCCAGACATGCCATAACTTCCTTTCTCACAACAGAGTACAGGTTTGGGATTGCCTTTTGTGAAAAGAAATTTCTGCCAGGTACCTTCCACTGCGGTGTCCCAATAGATACAAATTTTTTGAAAGCATCAGACTCCACCAGCTTGTATGGTAAAAGCTGGTGGGCTAAGAGTTCAGACAAGCCAGCTGTCAGACGCCGGGCAGGGGGGTGACTTTGAGAAATTGGCTTCTTACGCTCAAACATGTCCTTGACAGACACCTGACTGTGGGCAGATGACCAGGAACTGCTACATAAGAGAGACTGAGTGGAGGATGTTTGAGAGGGGGCAAGGAGGACAGCACTGGTTGACGTGGCTGAAGATGCTGGAGCAGGAGGAGGAGGGCGGCTTTCACTTTGTGTGCTGCTTCTACTCATGTGTTCTTCCCATCGGCCTTTGTGATGGGAGACCATGTGCCTTCGCAAAGCAGTTGTACCTAGGTGGCTGTTGGACTTCCAACGACTCAGTTTCTTTTGGCACAGGTTGCAAATGGCATCGCTGTTGTCAGAGGCAGAAACACAAAAAAAATGCCACACTGCTGAGCTCTGCGATGACGGCATTCTGGTGGTGGCAACAGCATGCGTTGATGGGCGTCGGCGGGCTGTCTGGCTGACCCCTGGTGACGATGCATGCTGTCTGACTGTGCCACTAGCTCCTTGAGACGACCTCCCCGTGCTTACAAATCGTCTCCTCCTCCTCTCTGTCTCCCCATCTGAACTTTCCCCCTCTTCTTCTTCTCTTCTAGCAGGCACCCATGTGACATCCACCGACACATCATCATCAACCGCTTCACTTGTATCTGAAACATCAAGAAAGGAAGCAGCAGCGGGTACAACATCATCATCATCATCATCATCACACCGTACCTCCATGTCGGTAATGCTGCCTGACTGAGACTGATCACTATTATCTACATCCTCTGTCAATGATGGTTGCGCATCACTCATTTCTTCCAAATGATTTGTCAATAACTCCTGTGACAGATCAAGTGAAGCAGCTGTGGTGCTAGTGTTGGTGGTGGCGACAGGCGGTGGAGTGGCACTGGTCACTTGAGACCTGCCCAAAGCACAGCTGGACTTAGATGGTGAGTCAAGGTTAGGAGGACTAGCAGCGGAAGCTAAAGAAGATTGGGTTTCCTGTGTTAGCCATTCAACTAGGTCCTCCTCAGAAGTTTTTGCACCCCCCCTGGCACCCGGCGTCTGAACAATGTGCATATTTGTAGGGTCTAAAGGAATCACAGCACCACGACCACGGAACCTGCGGGGTGGCCTGCCTCTGCCTGTCATTTTTTTTTAAATGGACACTAACAATACTATTACACCAATTGAGTGGTGGCACTGTGAAAGTGGGCACAGTATACGCTGTGAAACTGACAACAACAAAAAAGACAAATGTTTTAAAAATCACAAATTGTTAATTTTTTGAAATATTACTAGTACTGTGGCAACAAATATGATTGTTTGGCACTATTTGGCAAATGGGCCTGTCTGGCACACACGCTGGGAGAAAGGAAACTGCAATTCAATGGCACTAGGATACTGAAGAATCACAGTCAAAACAGTTATGATTAACAAAAATTCCAATCCTGTTACAATAAATATGAGTGGTGGCACTAATTGGCTAGTTGGGACTGGCACACAGGCAGGCAGGCAGGAGGAAAATGCAATTCAAGGGCACTAGTAGACTGCAGATTGACAGTCAAAACAGTGTTGATTGACAAATTTTGCAATACTGTTAAAAGAAATATGATTGCTGGCACTAATTGGATAGTTGGGCCTGGCACACAGGCTGGCAGGCAGTAGAAAAGTGCAATTCAATGGCACAAGCAAAATGAGGATTAAGATCAACAATCAAGATTTTTTTAATTTTAATTAGTAACTATACTGTGACAAAAAATTAGGATTGGTGTAAATAGTTGGCAAGACGGCCTGGCACAAAAGGATGGCAGGCAGGAGGTAGATGCAATTCAAGGACACTAGGAGACTGATTAATGACAGTCAAAACAGTGATGATTGACAATTTTTGCAATACTGTTAAAAGAAATATGATTGCTGACAACAATTGGCTAGGTGGGCCTGGCTCACAGCAGGCTGCAAGGCAGGAGGAAAGTGCTATTCAATGGCACCAGCAAACTGAGGATTCAAATCACAGCAACTATTACCAAAAATTTTAATTTTTAATTATTAGAATACTGTCACAACAAATATGATTGGTGTAAATATTTTTTAAGTAGGCCTGGCACACAGGCTTGGAAGGCTGTAGAAAAGTGCAATTCTAGGGCACAAGCAAACTGAGGATTAAGATCATCAACAATCAAGATTTTTTTAATTTTAATTAGTAACTATACTGTGACAAATAATTAGGATTGGTGTAAATAGTTGGCAAGACGGCCTGGCACAAAAGGATGGCAGGCAGGAGGTAAATGCAATTCAAGGACACTAGGAGACTGATTACTGACAGTCTAAACAGTGATGATTGACAATTTTTGCAATACTATTAACAGAAATATGATTGCTGACAACAATTGGCTAGGTGGGCCTGGCTCACAGCAGGCTGCAAGGCAGGAGGAAAGTGCTATTCAATGGCACCAGCAAAATGAGGATTCAAATCACAGCAACTATTACCAAAAATATTAATTTTTAATTATTAGAATACTGTCACAACAAATATGATTGGTGTAAATATTTTTTAAGTAGGCCTGGCACACAGGCTTGGAAGGCTGTAGAATAGTGCTATTCTAGGGCACAAGCAAACTGAGGATTAAGATCATCAACAATAAAGATTTTTTTAATTGTAATTAGTAACTATACTGTGACAAAAAATTAGGATTGGTGTAAATAGTTGGCAAGACGGCCTGGCACAAAAGGATGGCAGGCAGGAGGTAGATGCAATTCAAGGACACTAGGAGACTGATTACTGACAGTCTAAACAGTGATGATTGACAATTTTTGCAATACTGTTAACAGAAATATGATTGATAACAACAATTGGCTAGGTGGGCCTGGCTCACAGCAGGCTGCAAGGCAGGAGGAAAGTACTATTCAATGGCACCAGCAAACTGAGGATTCAAATCACAGCAACTATTACCAAAAATTTTAATTTTTAATTATTAGAATACTGTCACAACAAATATGATTGGTGTAAATATTTTTTAAGTAGGCCTGGCACACAGGCTTGGAAGGCTGTAGAAAAGTGCTATTCTAGGGCACGAGCAAACTGAGGATTAAGATCATCAACAATAAAGATTTTTTTAATTGTAATTAGTAACTATACTGTGACAAAAAATTAGGATTGGCGAAAATAGTTGGAAAAACGGCCTGGCACAAAAGGATGGCAGGCAGGAGGTAGATGCAATTCAAGGACACTAGGAGACTGATTACTGACAGTCTAAACAGTGATGATTGACAATTTTTGCAATACTGTTAACAGAAATATGATTGCTGACAACAATTGACTAGGTGGGCCTGGCTCAAAGCAGGCTGCAAGGCAGGAGGAAAGTGCTATTCAATGGCACCAGCAAACTGAGGATTCAAATCACAGCAACAATTGCCAAAAATTTTAATTTTTAATTATTAGAATACTGTCACAACAAATAGGATTGGTGTAAATATTTTTTAAGTAGGCCTGGCACACAGGCTTGGAAGGCTGTAGAAAAGTGCAATTCTAGGGCACAAGCAAACTGAGGATTAAGATCATCAACAATCAAGATTTTTTTAATTTTAATTAGTAACTATACTGTGACAAAAAATTAGGATTGGTGTAAATAGTTGGCAAGACGGCCTGGCACAAAAGGATGGCAGGCAGGAGGTAGATGCAATTCAAGGACACTAGGAGACTGATTACTGACAGTCTAAACAGTGATGATTGACAATTTTTGCAATACTGTTAACAGAAATATGATTGCTGACAACAATTGGCTAGGTGGGCCTGGCTCACAGCAGGCTGCAAGGCAGGAGGAAAGTGCTATTCAATGGCACCAGCAAACTGAGGATTCAAATCACAGCAACTATTACCAAAATTTTTAATTTTTAATTATTAGAATACTGTCACAACAAATATGATTGGTGTAAATATTTTTTAAGTAGGCCTGGCACACAGGCTTGGAAGGCTGTAGAAAAGTACAATTCAAAGGCACGAGCAAACTGAGGATTAAGATCATCAACAATAAAGATTTTTTTTTTAATTGTAATTAGTAACTATACTGTGACAAAAAATTAGGATTGGTGTAAATAGTTGGCAAGACGGCCTGGCACAAAAGGATGGCAGGCAGGAGGTAGATGCAATTCAAGGAAACTAGGAGACTGATTACTGACAGTCTAAACAGTGATGATTGACAATTTTTGCAATACTGTTAACAGAAATATGATTGCTGACAACAATTGGCTAGGTGGGCCTGGCTCACAGCAGGCTGCAAGGCAGGAGGAAAGTGCTATTCAATGGCACCAGCAAACTGAGGATTCAAATCACAGCAACTATTACCAAAAATTTTAATTTTTAATTATTAGAATACTGTCACAACAAATATGATTGGTGTAAATATTTTTTAAGTAGGCCTGGCACACAGGCTTGGAAGGCTGTAGAAAAGTACAATTCAAAGGCACGAGCAAACTGAGGATTAAGATCATCAACAATAAAGAATTTTTTTTTAATTGTAATTAGTAACTATACTGTGACAAAAAATTAGGATTGGTGTAAATAGTTGGCAAGACGGCCTGGCACAAAAGGATGGCAGGCAGGAGGTAGATGCAATTCAAGGAAACTAGGAGACTGATTACTGACAGTCTAAACAGTGATGATTGACAATTTTTGCAATACTGTTAACAGAAATTTGATTGCTGACAACAATTGGCTAGGTGGGCCTGGCTCACAGCAGGCTGCAAGGCAGGAGGAAAGTGCTATTCAATGGCACCAGCAAACTGAGGATTCAAATCACAGCAACTATTACCAAAAATTTTAATTTTTAATTATTAGAATACTGTCACAACAAATAGGATTGGTGTAAATATTTTTTAAGTAGGCCTGGCACACAGGCTTGGAAGGCTGTAGAAAAGTGCAATTCAAAGGCACGAGCAAACTGAGGATTAAGATCATCAACAATCAAGATTTTTTTAATTTTAATTAGTAACAATACTGTGACAAAAAATTAGGATTGGTGTAAATAGTTGGCAAGACGGCCTGGCACAAAAGGATGGCAGGCAGGAGGTAGATGCAATTCAAGGACACTAGGAGACTGATTACTGACAGTCTAAACAGTGATGATTGACAATTTTTGCAATACTGTTAACAGAAATATTATTGCTGACAACAATTGGCTAGGTGGGCCTGGCTCACAGCAGGCTGCAAGGCAGGAGGAAAGTGCTATTCAATGGCACCAGCAAACTGAGGATTCAAATCACAGCAACTATTACCAAAAATTTTAATTTTTAATTATTAGAATACTGTCACAACAAATATGATTGGTGTAAATATTTTTTAAGTAGGCCTGACACACAGGCTTGGAAGGCTGTAGAAAAGTGCAATTCAAAGGCACTAGCAAACTGAGGATTAAGATCAACACTAAAAAATGTTTTTATTTAAATTAATAACTATACTGTCTGACTGTGACAACAATTATGATTGGTGTAAATAGTTGGCTAGACGGCCTGGCACAAAAGGCTGGCAGTGGCAGGCAGGAGGTAAATGAAATTCAATGGCACTAGGAGACTGAATATTTGCAGTCCAAAAAATTATGATTTTTTTATTTTTTATTACTGTTACAAGAATTGTGATTGGTGCCACTAATTGGCTACTTGGGCCTGGCAGATATGAGTCGTGGATGGTAGGTAGGGCAGCAATTTAACACAGTATGCTGTGTAAGTGACAAAAACACAGGACTGATAGAAAATTAAGTTACATTACACTAGCAAAATATTTGAAAATTTTAGATTTTAATATTAAAATTATGTTAAGAAGTGCAATGCACATATGACTCTATGAGTGGTCGCACTGGCTGGCTGCTACGTAGGGCGGCAATTATAACAACAGTATGCTGTGTAAGTCAGATAGACAGTTAGACACAGGCGTGATAGAAAATACAATTAGATTACACTAGCATAATGATTTAAAGACTTTTTTTTGGAAATTTTAAGAAAAAGGTTAAGCACATACATATGAGTCGTGGCTGATAGCCTTGGAAGGGCAGCTATTAAAAACAGTAGGCTCTGTATGTCGGATACACACACGCCTGATAGAAAATACTATTAGATTACACTAGAAAAATGATTGAAATTATTTTTTGGGGGGGGGATTAAAAAAAGGTTAAACACATATGAGTCGTGGCTCATAGACTAGGGAAGGCAGCAAGTAAACACAGTAGGCTCTCTATGTCAGCAAAACACACAGGCCAGATAGAAAATTATATTAGATTACACTAGCAAACAAATTTAAACTTTTTTTTTTTTTATATTAAAATTACGGTGAAAGAAAAATAGATATGAGTGCTGGGTGGCTGCCTGACACAGACCAATTAACCAAAAGACTGAAAAAAAAGAGGTATATTAATGCTGAGTGAGCCTGACAGACACAGGCATGATAGTAAATGTAATTAGATTACACTAGCAAAAATTTTATTTTATTTTTAATTTAAAATAATGTTATAAACGGATATTAACACTGCTGGCTGCTGGCTGGCACAGAGCAATGAACCAGAGTATATGCTGTGTGACACTGGCCTAATAGAAAATGAAAAAAAATTACACTAGAAAAATAATTATATTTTTGGGTTAGTTAAATTTAAACTAATGTTGTTAGGGAGATATCAGTGGTGGCAGTAGTCACAGCATATGCTGTGAGCCTTAAACACACAGCTGAAAGCCAGGCAAATGCTAATAAAAAAAAACGGAAAAAAAAAACGGCACGAAATATAGCCCTAAAAAGGGCTTTTTGGGGTGCTGTGCTTGCAGCAGAGATTAGTGGAGTCCTTCTGGACTGTAAATACACTAGCCTAGCTATGTTTTTCCTATTAATGTCAGGAGCAAAAACACAACACGTCCTCTCATTAAAAAAGCAAGGTCGTTATGAGTCTAAAATGGCGGATTCCGAATAGCTGGGAGTGTCTGTGAGGGAGTGTCTGATGTTGATTGGCTCTAATGTGTCAGGCGGCTGTGACATAAAGGGTCAAAGTTTCCACAATGATGACACATAGGGGCGGATCGAACATCGACATGTGTTCGCCCACAAACGCGAACGCGAACAAGCTATGTTCGATGTGAACCGTTCGCGGGCGAACAGTTCGGGATATCACTATTTACATATTCTGCTGTGTAGGATCCCTCCTTAGCCCCCAACCTCCCTGATCACCCCCAAACAGCTCTCTAACCCTCCCCCTCTACCTTACTGTGCGCCATCTTGGGTACTGGCAGTTGTCTGCCAGTACCCAGTTTTCCATAAAATTGTTATTTTTTGTTTTTTTTTCTATATGTTTCTGTAGTGTAGCTCCCCCCCTCAATAAATAACCCCCCACCCCCTCCCAAATCCCTTAGATCAAAATTTCCTCCCTCCTCTCTCCCACTTTGTGTACAAAAATGTTTCATAGTATAGCGGTTCCCACCCGATCCCGCCCCGGCCCTGCATGTGATCCCGCCCCTCTCTGACACGCAACCCGACATCGATGGCTGACCCACCCACCAACGATCATGGCCATCGATGTCCAATACAGAGAGGGCCACAGGGTGGCTCTCTCTGCATCGGATGGCTAGAAAATGTTATTGCAGGATGCCGCAATATCGAGGCATCACTGCAATAACAGGAAAGTGGCTGGAAGCGATCAGGATCGCTTCCACCACTTGAAGACACCAACGACATACAGGGTACATCCTTGGTCGTTAAAGGGGGCAGTCAACACTAGAATTTTCGTTGTTTTAAAAGATAGATAATCCCTTAATTACCAATTCCCCAGTTTTGCATAGCCAACACAGTTATAATTATACACTTTTTACCTCTGTAATTACCTTATATCTAAGCCTCAGCAGACTGCCCCTTTATTTCAGTTCTTTTGACAGACTTGTATTTTAGCTAATCAGTGCTTTCTCCATGGTAAATTCACGTGCATGAGCTCAATGTTATCTATATGAAACATGTAAACTAATGCCCTCTAGGGGTGAAAAACTATCAAAATGCATTTAGATTAGAGGCAGCCTTCAAGGTCTAAGAAATTAGCATATGAACCTCCTAGGTTTAGCTTTCAACTAAGAATACCAAAAAAACAAAGCAAAATTGGTGCTAAAATTAATTTGGAAAGTTGTTTAAAATTACATGCTCTATTTGAAACATGAAAGTTTTTTTTGGACTTGACTGTGCCTTTAACCCCTTAACGACTGAGGACGTGCAGGGTACGTCCTCAGAAAAAAGGCAGTTAATGCCTGAGAACGTACCCTGCACGTCCTCAGTGTGGAAAGCAGCTGGAAGCGATCCTGCTCGCTTCCAGATGCTTTCCGGTTATTGCAGTGATGCCTCGATATGGAGGCATCCTGCAATAACCTTTTTAAGTCATCCGGTGCAGAGAGAGCCACTCTGTGGCCCTCTCTGCACCGGAGATCGGTGGCTCCCTGCGTTGGTGGGTGGGAGCCGGACCGGGAGGCGGGTGGCGGCCATCGATGGCCCTGTTGATGTGAAGGGGGGCGGGATCGTGGGCGGGGGTGGCTGGGGGCGCGCACGGGCGCGCGCGCATGCACGGGAGAGTGGGGGCGGGCGCCTGCACGGGGAGGGAGCGGGTGGGAACCGCTACACTACAGAAAATGTGGAAATAAAAAATATAAAAAAAATGTCAAAATAAAAAAAAAAAACGATCAGCAAGGTGGTGGGGGTTTGTCTGTGTGTGTGGGGGGGGGGGAAGCTACACTACAGAAAAAAAAAACCAAACAAAAAAAAAGCGCTTTTTATTGTAAACTGGGTACTGGCAGACAGCTGCCAGTACCCAAGATGGCCCCCAATAAGGCAGAGGGGAGGGTTAGAGAGCGGTTTTGGGGGGGATCAGGGAGGTTGGGGGCTAAGGGGGGGATCCTACACAGTAGCATATGTAAATATGCTAAAAAAAAATCATTTTTTTTTAAAACCCTTTTATTTTAGTACTGGCAGACTTTCTGCCAGTACTTAAGATGGCGGGGACAATTGTGGGGTGGGGGAGGGAAGGGAGCTGTTTGGGAGGGATCAGGGGGTGGGATGTGTCAGATGGGAGGCTGATCTCTACACTAAAGCTAAAATTAACCCTGCAAGCTCACTACAAACTCCCTAATTAACCCTTTCACTGCTAGCCATAATACACGTGTGAGGCGCAACAGGATTTAGTGGCCTTCTAATTACCAGAAAGCAACGCCAAAGTCATATATGTCTGCTATTTCTGAACAAAGGGGATCCCAGACAAGCATTTACAACCATTTGTGCCATAATTGCACAAGCTGTTTGTAAATGATTTCAGTGAGAAACCTAAAATTGTGAAAAATTTTACGTTTTTTTTAATTTGATCGCATTTGGCGGTGAAATGGTGGCATGAAATATACCAAAATGTGCCTAGATCAATACTTGGGGTTGTCTACTACACTACACTAAAGCTAAAATTAACCCTACAAGCTCCCTAAAAGCTCCCTAATTAACCCCTTAACTGCTGGGCATGATACACTTGTGGTGCGCAGTGGCATTTAGCGGCCTTCTAATTACCAAAAAGCAACGCCAAAGCCATATATGTGTACTATTTCTGAACAAAGGGGATCCCAGAGAAGAATTTACAACCATTTATGCCATAATTGCACAAGTTGTTAGTAAATAATTTCAGTGAGAAATCGAAAGTTTGTGAAAAAATTTGTGAAAAAGTGAACGATTTTTTGTATTTGATCGCATTTGGCGGTGAAATGGTGGTATGAAATATACCAAAATTGGCCTAGATCAATACTTTGGGATGTCTACTAAAAAAAAATATATACATGTCAAGGGATATTCAGGGATTCCTGAAAGATATCAGTGTTCTAATGTAACTAGCGCTAATTTTGGAAAAAAATGGTTTGGAAATAGCAAAGTGCTACTTGTATTTATTGCCCTATAACTTGCAAAAAAAAGCAAAGAACATGTAAACATTGGGTATTTCTAAACTCAGGACAAAATTTAGAAACTATTTAGCATGGGTGTTTTTTGGTGGTTTTAGATATGTAACAGATTTTGGGGGTCAAAGTTAGAAAAAGTGTGTTTTTTTCCATTTTTCCTCATATTTTATCATTTTTTTTATAGTAAATTATAAGATATGATGAAAATAATGGTATCTTTAGAAAGTCCATTTAATGGCGAGAAAAACGGTATATAATATGTGTGGGTACAGTAAATGAGTAAGAAGAAAATTACAGCTAAACACTGCAAAAATGTAAAAATAGCCTTGGTCCCAAACGGACAGAAAATGGAAAAGTGCTGTGGTCATTAAGGGGTTAAGGACATTTTTTTGTAGGATGTATATTGTACGTCGTTGGTCCTTAAGGGGTTAAAAGAAATTTGATAGTTAAAGGGATAGTAATGTCCAAATTAAACTTTCATGATTCCGATAGGGCATGTCATTTTAAAAAAAACTTTATAATTTATTTTTACCATCAAATTTGCTTTGTTCTCTTGCTATTCTTAGTTGAAAGCTAAACCTAGGTGGGCTCATATGCTAATTTCTAAGCCTGGAAGGCCGCCTCTTATCTGAATGCATTTGGCAGTTTTCACAGCTAGAGGGCATTAGTTCATGTGTTTCCTATACATAACATTGTGCCCATGTACGTGGAGTTAGCACCAATTGCCTGAAATGCAAGTCTATCAAAAGATCTGAGATAAGGAGCAGGAGGCAGTCAGCAGAAGCTTAGATACAAGGTAATTACAGAGGTAAAAAATATATTGGTTAAGCAAAACTGGGGAATGGTAAATAAAGGGATTATTCATCTTTTTAAATAACATTGTTGCTGTTTACTATCCCTTTATTAATATTATATAATTGTATTCATTCTCTTGATATCCTTATTTTAAGAAAAAACAATGCACATAGGTGAGCCATAATATGAGGAACATATGTGCAGCTAACAATCAGAGCCTACCTAGGTATGTTTTTCATCAAAAAAGGATGTAGTATATTGTTTTAAAATAAAACATATAATGCCTTCATCATAACTTTTAATACATTTATTTATTTATGTATTTTGGGCCAATCTGCCAGTGACATATCCCTTCATATGAACATATCATTGATTTTACAATTTTCTCAAGTATGTTCCTCCTTGAGAAAACACAAGGGCCTGCATATATCAGGTAGCTAATAATCTACAGATCACAAAACAAATATATAAATATATTTTTATATACTGCTTTATTTCAGGAAACACATTTTTTATTTTAATATTTTTTAAATGTATAGTTATATGTAATTTTTAGTGCTGCCCTAAGCATAGTTCTAGTTGGAATTTTGGAGATATGCATTTGATTATATTTTAATATGTTAATACATATTGATATTTTAATAGGAACGTAACAACACAAACTAGTCATATACCTTGACCAGCACTAAATATTACATATAACCAAAAATTTAGAAAGTGAAAAACTTCGATTGATTGCAAACCTTTATATCTCAATGGGAACTACCCCTCAAAAAGCTTATTTTTCGTCTTTAGCCTAGTGCAGCATGCTGTAATGATTGAGACCGTATTGACAGTTTCCAATACTGTTTTTACTGTTTGCACGTTCAGTTGAAACCAGATGTCATTTTTTGCTTTTTGGCTTCTATCATTTTCTATGGGACAAGTAATTTTTTCCAAGAGCCGACTGCCGATAATGATGGAAAACACGGCTTTGGAAACTGTTGATAAACGTAAAGCCTTCCAACAGCGTTTTTTTTCTTCATTTTATGACATTGTGAAAAACCCAATTACTGCTCACTGTAAACGAGCCCATTGTCTGCAAACAGCATTTGTTTCCCTCTTTTCTGTTTTGCTCTTATTTCTGAGTATTTCATACTTAAAGACACAGTATACACCAATTTTCATACAGCTGCATGTAACAGGCACTACTATAAAGAATAATATGCACAGATGCTGACATAAAAACCAAGTATAAAACCTTTTAAAAACTTACTTAGAAGCTCCCAGTTTAGCACTGTTGATGAGGTTGACTGGGACAACCAATGAAAGGGGCTGGAAAAACAAGAAGAGCAAACACCTCTTCCTTGCATATGAAAAGACAAATAACATAAACAAGAGCCAGCAGGAGCCTGTAAACACGCGTATACATCTGACACTGTGGGGCTTGGTTAGGAGTCTGAAAATCATCACAATGTTATTAAAAAATAAGCAAAACTAAACATTCTTTAAAAAACACTTCCAGATAGGCTATATAAATGGATCGTCTACAAAACATTTATGCAAAGAATTATCTAGTGTACAATGTCCCTTTAATTTGCAGTGATTTATATTTGGGCTTTTAAGATTTTGCAATCATAAACTCACAGGTCAGTAAACTTACATATGTTCTCCTTCCAGAAACAGCACATGAGAAAATAAGCCAATGGTCAGTTGCAGCAAATTGATCAAAAGATACATTTCTCTAAAATTCAGCAGATTATTTTTACTTTATGTCCCATATTACATTATACTATTTCAGTCCTATCACAGCTATCATTTTGCTTCCTTGGTACATGTAACAATACTAAAAATTCAACCCCTTGTTTGGTAATTGATACTAAGTAGAGACATATGGGGCTAGATTGCAAGTGGAGCGTTAAAAGGACATTAAACCCATATTTTTTCTTTCATGATTTAGAAAGAGCATGCAATTTAAACAACTTTCTAATTTACTTCTATTATCTAACTTGCTTCATTCTCTTGATATCCTTTGCTAAGAAGTATATCTAGATAGGCTCAGAAGCTGCTGATTGGTGGATGCACATAAATGCCTTGTGTGATTGGCTCACCCATGTGCTTTGCTATTTTTAAACAAAGGATATCTTAAGAATGAAGCAAATTAGATAATAGAAGTAATGTTGTTTAAAATTGTATTCTCTACCTGAATCATGAAAGAAAAAAATTGGGTTTAATGTCCCTTTAAATTATGCCCGTTTAGGGGCGGAGCCGGGAGCTTCACAGAGATGGTGGTGTAGGCTTAGAGCTCCGCAAAACACTGCTCAATTAATAGCTGCAAAGGGCATAAATCTATTTACTGCTACCTAAAACTCTGGGAGAATGGCAATGGAGGGGTAGTGAACCCAATGGCACAAGACTGGAGGCTGATCTGCACACTGAATGCTGTGTGAACTAACAAGCAACGGATGCAGCGGTAAATATACCCACGAGGTCAGTAACTTAACAAACTAGTGGGAGAAATCTGTTTAAACTTACTGCGGTGTTAGAAGCCAGGGCACCGAGGTGATTATACAGATCCCGGATCATACCTGTCATACAAACAGGCGAAGATCAGACCGGGCACAGGTGACATGATTTGCAGAGTAGGAGAAAGGAGCGGCGGCTCTTAACTTGTACGGCGCGGTCACAGACCGAACCGGAGCAGGCTTACAGTGAGTGAGTGGCGAAGTGCCGCTGGCATACAATAAACACCGCATGTTAGATGAAGCAGTCTTTGAAGGGAAACATGATATATAAGAGCTTTTTTTGTGTGTTGATGGCTCTTTAGTGCAAATGACTTAAATTAAAGGTTTTTTCACTGTGAGATGGAGGCAGGAGATTAAGAAAGGAAAATCAAACTTCTATATGGCTCAAAACATTCCAAGCTCATGTTCAAAGAAAGGGTTTTAATCTAACAATCTGCAAGCATACATTAAGAGACATGATAATCCTGTAACAGAGGGTGCAATAATACCACGCTACTGAGACACAGTTAACCCTATCATAAATGGCTATATGAATATACAATAAGCAGAGAACTGTTGCAACTAGAAAGGATAACACTGCCCCTCCACAGATTGCCATATATATATATATACTATTAACAAAGCTCTGTTTTCACAAAATAAGAGATTGGTGGGATCATTTTTTAAATGCTTTGAGGCCTGAACTATGTCTACAAACATATTGCACAGTGAGGAATACTGAAATAGATACAGATACCTGGGCCTTTTCAGAAGCAAAGACATTGAACTTTAAGAATTATCAAATCCCATACAATGTGTTTGCCGCAAAGAATGCCTTGCTAAATGTATAATTAACAGATAAAGACCAATCTCTATAGGGAAGCAAGGTAAACACAAATTGAACACCTTACTGAAGATACAAAGGTTTAAACAGTCCAAAAAAAGGTTAAATACAAATACATCTAACTGACAACTGCTAATCTTCTTCCTCAACGACTGACACATAACAGCCAACATGACAGCTAGGAAACAAACTAAATCCTCCCAGGGACTTAAAACACCGACAGCAACTATGTTTTTTAAACCGGTGAAAGAGAAGGTTCTAGAGACAACCAATAATGCTGCAGAAGAAGATGTAGACTCTGATACAGATTCACAGACTCATGAAGATGACTCTATCCCTGCTACAAAGGCTGACCTTAAGGCATAAGTGTCAAAGCAAGATATCAATAAGAACTTTGATAAACTCTGGGAAAAAAATTGACACATTCCAAAGCACTATAACTAGCAGTCTGGCAGAAATAAAGCAAGATGTCACTGACCTAGGCTCTAGAGTGGCGGCTCTGGAAGAGGCTGATACTTCAGTAACAGAAGATCTCACTAACTTTAACCAGCAACTTATTGCACAACAGCAGGAGGTTACGGAAATGCAAGATAAATTGGAGGATCTCGAAAATAGAAGCCGAAGATGTAATCTACGCTTGAAAGGGATACCGGAATCTGTTACGGCAGAAGAACTACATATCTATCTACATCAGCTCTTTCAAGCCATAACCGGTGAAGTGGGTGATGAGAAATTCCAATTAGAAAGAGCAAACAGAGCACTACGTGCCAAACCAAAAGAAGAAGCCCCACCTAGAGACGTCGTGGTCAAGTTTTTTAGATTTCCAGAAAAAGAAGAAATCCTTGCGGCAGCACAGAAAAACCCTACGTTTAAATTCCAAGGTTCAGTGATTCAGTTCTATCAGGACCTTTGTGTCAAGACGCTGCAGAGAAGAAGCAGTCTGAAACCCCTCACCACACTCCTGAGGAAGCACCAAATCAGATACAGGTGGGGATTCCACTTCAACTTATACATCTTACACAACGGCAGATCTCTGAGTCTTAGAGAACCGGCAGGGATTCCAGCAATCTGTAGTAAACTACATTTGGAGACCCCAGATCTGCCGCAAAGGAGGCACGAAGAGGACACTGGGCAGCAGACATCTGGATATAACCAACCACAAAGGCAAAAGTGGACAAGAGTAACGAAGAAGAAAACCAAGCACACGTTTTGGTGTTCAACGGACCGGGTTGCTATTGTATGTCTTACCTAAAATCCTTTGGAGGCTTAAGAAATTAAGGTTTAGTATAACATCTCTAGACACAGATGGTCTGGGGATGGGACTATTTGCAGAATGATCAAAGCAACTATGAATGTTTATCATGCCCAACACTACAATGTTAGCAGTGGGAGTATAAAACACTCAAAAAGTGTATGAAGTAAAAGGGGGGAGGGGGGAAGGGACGTTAGTCTTGATAATTTTTTATGTTTATCTTCTACATGTAGTTACCCAATGCAGGAGATATTTGTTTTTTATTGTTTTTACTGTTGCCACTCGATGTTGTACAGATGCTATGCTGCAAATATTCTGTAACTTGACTGTTAATGTTCTTGTTTCTGCTTTATTGCATTGCTTGCCCTACTCGTGTGAAACTCCTAGAATGGGAGATGCCCATTTGAAATCTCTTAAGGTGATGGTTATGAATGTGGAAGAGGCGGATCCAGGGGAGCCCCGAACCCCAAACTGTAAGTAATGACTGGTGATATTCGCTTAATTTCACATAACGTAAGAGGCCTGTCATGAGCGCTTCCGTTCATCGCCGTGTCGCCGCGGCTCCCGGAACTCCTCTGTGTCTCTGACGTCATGTTGCTTAGCAACATGACGCTTTCTCTCACACCCCTCTGATGACGGTTACGCTCCTGCCCTTTAAATCTCGGCGGGAGATCTGAATCTGGGCCCGTTTGTTTGTTTCCCTGGATTGTGAGTACCATATCAGTTTTGTTCTTCTGTGTACCGACTTCTGCCTGCCTGACCAAGCCTCTTGCCTAATCCCTACTTGCTGATATTTGGACATTGTCTTCTGCCTGCCTGACCTTGCCTGTAGCTATTACCCTTTTGCTGATACTTGGATGCCGACTTCTGCTTGCCTGACCCTGTCTTTTGCCTATACCTTTTGCTGATATTTGGATGCCGACTTCTGCCTGCCTGACCTTGCTTTGGCCTTTACCTTTAAACCTATTCTTTGTTAAACAAGACCTGCTTAAAGGGACATTTTACTTTTACAAGCTGCAAAAGAGAACTTTGCCTTTCTGTTTGTTATACACCTGCTTAAAAGGGACATTTACTTTTACAAGCTGCAAAAGAGAACTTTGCCTTTCTGTTTGTTATACACCTGCTTAAAAGGGACATTTACTTTTACAAGCTGCAAAAGAGAATCTTGACTTTCTGTTTGTTATACACCTGCTTAAAAGGGACATTTACTTTTACAAGCTGCAAAAGAGAACTTTGCCTTTCTGTTTGTTATAAACCTGCTTAAAGGGACATTATACTTTTACAAGCTGCAAAAGAGAACTTTTCCTTTGTTTTACAAGCCTGCTAAAGAGGACCTTTTTCAGAAGCTTCAAGTAAGAGCATTTCCTTTTTGTTCTTTGTACTACTTAAAGGGACGTTTTATCCTTTGTGGCTTTCCTGCATTCTGGAACAATATTCATTTTTGTTATCTTCTAATCTGCTTCCTGAGTGGGTCACGTCCTGGATATTTCTCAGTGTGCTAGCGTGTGCTTTCAATTCACGCTAGCAGTTGGGTTACATCCCGGATTGATTCCAGAGCGGCTGACATTACAAACGGGCCATAAAAATGGACCCCACTGAATTATCTATGGCCGTGGCTCACCAGGGACAGCTCTTGGGTTCTCATGCCACTCACTTGCAGTCTCTGGACACTAAACTTGATCAAATTACTGCTCTATTACAAAATTTGGTTGCTACCGCACCTCCCAATCCTAATCCCAATCCAAATCCGATTGAGGCATTACCTCCTCCGATTCCTAACAATCAGTCTCAGGTACAACTAAGTCCCAGGATTCCTCTTCCGGATAAATATGATGGGAATCCTGAAGAATGTAGAGGCTTTTTGAATCAATGCCGTCTTCATTTCCGAAATAGCCCTACTCTCTTTGCTACTGCCTCTTCTAGAATCACGTTTCTTATTTCCTTAATGAAAGGAAAAGCCTTGGCTTGGGTGTCACCTTTGCTAGAAAAGAATGATCCTATACTGTTGGATGTTGATACATTTCTATCTACATTCTCAAACGTATTCGATAAACCTGGAAGGTCATCCGCTGCTGAAGCAACTCTCCTGGATTTACGTCAAGGAAATCAACCAGTCTCTCAATATGCAATTGAGTTCCGCACCCTTGCCTCTGAAACCACTTGGAATCAGGGAGCACTCAGAGCCGCTTTCCGTAAAGGACTTTCTGAGCGTCTCAAGGATGAATTGGTGTATCGTGAACTTCCAGAGTCCTTAGAAGCCTTAATAAATCTCTGTATCAGTCTCGACGCCAGGTTTCGTGAACGCCAACAAGAAAAGGATAGAACACAGAGGACTTCCACTCGAACTCCTTTTCGTTTAGCTCCTCGTTTTTCTAATCCAGTCACTCCAGCCTCTCCTACTACTGATCAGGCTGAACCCATGGAAGTAGGAAGTATAAAATTAACTGAGACTGAACGCTTAAGAAGACGGACTCTTGGCTTATGTCTGTACTGTGGCCTTAAAGGACATTTATTAAGGGATTGTCCTACTAGGCCAGTAAAAGCCAGGGCTTAACTCTAGTCCAGGGAACTGAGTTAAGCCAAAATAGTGGTCATTCCCTATACAAGAAACTCTTTGTTCCAGTAACTCTTCTAATTGGACATAAGAAGATCTATACCCAAGCTCTAATTGATTCTGGTGCTGGAGGTGTGTTCATTGACTCTACATTTGTTTCTACTCATTCTATACCCTTACTAAAGAAGGAGTATTCCATTTCAGTCTCTACGGTCAGTGGAGATCCTTTGGGTTCTGGATACATTCAGTTTTCTACTCAACCCTTAATCCTCACCGTAGGAATACTTCATTCTGAGACAATTTGTTTCGATGTCATTCCCACTCCGCAATTTCCCATTATCTTGGGATTACCCTGGCTCCAGATTCACAATCCCATTTTTTCTTGGACTTTCGGTGAACTCACTTCCTGGGGATCTACATGCCAGACTAAATGTCTTCAAAAGATTACTAAGTTACCACTCACTATTGCTCTCACAGTTGAAACTCCGGAACCCTTACCTATGCATTACCATGATTTTGTGGATGTCTTCTCCAAAAAAGAAGCGGAACGTCTTCCTCCTCATCGCCCTTTTGATTGTCCCATTGACCTCCTTCCTGGGGCTGCCTATCCTCGAGGCAAGACATATCCACTTTCTAAACCAGAAAACATGGCTCTGGAAGAATATATAAAAGACAATCTGGCTAGAGGATTTATTCGACCCTCCTCTTCCCCTGTAGGGGCTGGTTTCTTTTTTGTGGGAAAAAAGGATGGCGGATTAAGACCCTGTATTGATTATCGTGGATTGAATCAGATTACCATCAAGAACAGTTATCCTCTGCCCCTTATTCCTGAACTTTTTACTTATCTTCAGGGAGCCACCATTTTCACCAAACTCGACCTACGTGGTGCATACAACTTGATCCGTATACGCAAAGGAGATGAGTGGAAGACTGCCTTTAACACTCGATTTGGGCATTATGAATATTTGGTCATGCCCTTCGGGCTATGCAATGCTCCGGCGGTTTTCCAGCATTTTGTAAATGAGATCTTTCGTGATTTTTTGAATATTTTTGTTATCATATACCTGGACGACATCTTAATTTTTTCTCAGAACCACCAAGATCATGTGCACCACGTCAAGAAAGTACTTCAACGTCTAAGAGAATTCCATCTGTTTGCTAAACTGGAGAAATGTTCTTTCCATCAAAAATCCATACCCTTTCTGGGTTATGTAATATCGGCATCTGGATTCGAAATGGACCCTACTAAACTTTCTGCCATTTTGGATTGGCCTAGACCTGATTCTTTGAAGGCTTTACAACGTTTCCTAGGCTTCGCCAATTATTACAGAAAGTTCATCAAGAATTTTGCTACTATTACTTCTCCTCTTACTTCTCTCACAAGAAAAGGACAAAACTGTAAAGTATGGCCGTCTGAGGCTATAGAAGCTTTTGAATCTCTCAAAGAAGCTTTTTCCTCAGCTCCTATCCTTCGTCATCCAAATCCTGAGTTTCAATTTATTCTGGAGGTGGATGCTTCCTCTGTTGCTGCTGGAGCGGTTCTGTCTCAACGAATACCAGAGACTGGAAGGATTCATCCTGTTGCTTTTTTCTCTAAAAAATTCACTCCTTCCGAATTTAACTATGACGTAGGGAATAAAGAGTTGCTTGCCATCAAGATGGCATTGGATGAATGGAGACATTGGCTGGAAGGTACTTCTTTGCCATTTACTATACTTACTGATCATAAGAACCTTCTGTATCTCCAAACAGCCAAACGACTAAATTCCAGGCAAGCACGCTGGTCCTTATTCTTCTCTCGGTTTCACTATAATTTGTCTTACATACCTGGTTCAAAAAATATTAAAGCAGACGCACTTTCCAGACAATTTCAAGATACCCCAGTTCCTGAGTCTGGTACCATTCTCCAACCTCATGAAGTCATTGCCCAGTTAACAACTTCTTGGTTACAAGAATTACAGTCCGCTCAAGAGCATCTTCCTTTGTCCTGTAAACCTCCCAATGGTTTACTCTTTGTTCCTGAACGCCTTCGTTCCAAGATTTTATTTTGGGCTCATGATAGTCCCCTTTCTGGACATCCTGGCATCAGTATTACCACTCGAAACCTCAAACAACATGTCTGGTGGCCTACACTCTCTCAAGATGTGAAGGATTACGTCTCAGTATGCACACAATGTGCCATGAACAAAACTCCACGCCAACTTCCTTCAGGATTACTCCAACCATTGCCTATACCTCACCAGCCTTGGACTCATGTATCCATGTACTTTATTACCGATCTTCCCTTGTCCACTAGGAACAATACTATCTGGGTGGTGGTCGACAGGTTCACTAAGACGGCTCATTTTGTACCCTTGCCAGGATTACCATCTGCCAAAAGACTCTCTGAACTTTTTATTCTACATATTGTAAGAATCCATGGATTTCCTCTAGATATTGTTTCAGATAGAGGGGTACAATTCGTTTCTCGATTTTGGAGGTCACTTTGTAAACATTTTGGTACTACTATATCTCTCTCTACTTCTCACCACCCACAATCGAATGGTCAGACTGAAAGAGTAAACCAGTGTCTTGAAACATATCTTAGACATTATGTGGATCATTATCATTCTAACTGGACTTCTTACCTTCCTTTGGCTGAATTGGCCCATAATGCCCGGTACAATTCCTCCCTTCAGACTTCTCCTTTTCATGCAGCTTACGGATATCAGCCTAGGACATTCCCTTTGCATACTTCCTCCACAGTGAATCCTGCTTCTGATCTTACAGCCCGAAGATTAACTCGACATTGGCAGAAGATACATCGTATTCTTTCTGTAACTTCTAGACGTTACAAGTTCTTTTCGGATCTTCGACGGAAAAAGGCTCCCAAATATCGCCCTGGTGATAAAGTTTGGATTTCCTCTCGATTTCTTCGCCTGAAACAACCTTCTAACAAATTGGGACCACGATATGTGGGTCCTTTCCGAATACTGGGTCAGGTATGTTCCACTGCTTATCGGGTAGCTTTACCCAAGTCTCTCAAAGTCCATCCGGTATTCCATGTTTCTCTTTTAAAACCTGTGATGATTAACAGGTATTCTAAGCCTTTTTCTAAACCTCCACCGTTATTGGTGCATGGACATCCTGAGTTTGAGATCAGCCATATTCTAGATTCCAAATTGCGGGGCAAGAAATTGTATTATCTCATTCATTGGAAGGGTTACCCAGTCACGGAACGTTCTTGGGAACCTGCTCATCAAGTAAATGCTCCTATATTGGTCAAGACCTTCCACAAGACTCATCCTGATAGACCTGGTCCTGTCCCCCGGAGGGGTCCTTGAGGAGGGGGTGCTGTCATGAGCGCTTCCGTTCATCGCCGTGTCGCCGCGGCTCCCGGAACTCCTCTGTGTCTCTGACGTCATGTTGCTTAGCAACATGACGCTTTCTCTCACACCCCTCTGATGACGGTTACGCTCCTGCCCTTTAAATCTCGGCGGGAGATCTGAATCTGGGCCCGTTTGTTTGTTTCCCTGGATTGTGAGTACCATATCAGTTTTGTTCTTCTGTGTACCGACTTCTGCCTGCCTGACCAAGCCTCTTGCCTAATCCCTACTTGCTGATATTTGGACATTGTCTTCTGCCTGCCTGACCTTGCCTGTAGCTATTACCCTTTTGCTGATACTTGGATGCCGACTTCTGCTTGCCTGACCCTGTCTTTTGCCTATACCTTTTGCTGATATTTGGATGCCGACTTCTGCCTGCCTGACCTTGCTTTGGCCTTTACCTTTAAACCTATTCTTTGTTAAACAAGACCTGCTTAAAGGGACATTTTACTTTTACAAGCTGCAAAAGAGAACTTTGCCTTTCTGTTTGTTATACACCTGCTTAAAAGGGACATTTACTTTTACAAGCTGCAAAAGAGAACTTTGCCTTTCTGTTTGTTATACACCTGCTTAAAAGGGACATTTACTTTTACAAGCTGCAAAAGAGAATCTTGCCTTTCTGTTTGTTATACACCTGCTTAAAAGGGACATTTACTTTTACAAGCTGCAAAAGAGAACTTTGCCTTTCTGTTTGTTATAAACCTGCTTAAAGGGACATTATACTTTTACAAGCTGCAAAAGAGAACTTTTCCTTTGTTTTACAAGCCTGCTAAAGAGGACCTTTTTCAGAAGCTTCAAGTAAGAGCATTTCCTTTTTGTTCTTTGTACTACTTAAAGGGACGTTTTATCCTTTGTGGCTTTCCTGCATTCTGGAACAATATTCATTTTTGTTATCTTCTAATCTGCTTCCTGAGTGGGTCACGTCCTGGATATTTCTCAGTGTGCTAGCGTGTGCTTTCAATTCACGCTAGCAGTTGGGTTACATCCCGGATTGATTCCAGAGCGGCTGACAAGGCCTTAACACAGATCTTAAACGACGGACAGCACTATCCCAATATCTGAGATTAAAAGCTAAGATAATATTTTTGCAGGAAACACACTTCACCAGAGAAGTAGTTCCAAAATATTGGTCGAGATGCTTTGCAACACTACCATTCAACATCAGACAAAAAAAAGAGGGGGGTATCGATATTGATACACCAATCCTTAGGATTTGTAGTGGAGGAGACAATTAGAGATCCGGAAGGGAGGTTATTAATTAATTAATTAATTATCTTATGCAACATATATGCACCTAATGAGACACAGATATCCTTTTTTGCACACATTTCCTATTTATTGACTCAGTGGTCACAGGCTAGGATACTCCTAGGAGGAGATTTTAATATATCAATGCACCCATATCAAAATACAGGAGAGACTAAACTGACCCACAAACAATTAAGACATAATTCTATGGTTAAGAAAATAAGGGAGATTTTTTTGTCTCATAACATTATAGATTCCTGGGATACCTTATATGGTAAAACGTCCGATTATACCTATTATTCTCACGTACATAAAATATACTCCAAGTTAGACTATGTTTATTTAAGCCAAATATGGATTCCTGATTTTACATCTTCCACCATACACGCTTGTGCTTGGTCGGATCATTCCATAGTCCAAATAAACATTAAAGAATCCTTTCATGTTAGTGCGGCACGTTCATGGAACTATGACCCTTTGGTATTACAAAAGCCAGGCACATATGACTCTATTTCACAAAACATGTCAGAATACTGGGCAATGAACACAGGATCCACCTCTAATCCAATCATCACATGGGCGGCACACAAACCTTTCATTAGAGGATTGCTAATTAAAGAAAAAGCGGCCTTAAGCAAGGATAATAGAAACCAAATAGATTCACTACAAACTCAAATAGATACCCTTACCAGGTCACATCAGCAGGACCTATCAGCCACAGTGTTCCAGGAACTACAAGCTAGGAGACTAGAATTATCAGAGATTATGAATAGGGCATCTCTTAGAGCAGCTCACAGACTGAAGTCACAGTATTTTATCTACTCTAACAAACCAGATAAGTACTTAGCACACATCTTAGAGAACATACAAAGTCCTTTTCCATACCAGTTTTACAGAAACAAGATGGAACATGTACCTCTAACCTGCAGGAAATAGCAGATACCTTTGCACAATACTACGCCCATCTTTATAACGGAGAAAAAACAACTAAAACTAACCGGACTAGACAGTTATTACACAGATTTTTAGACGACGCTAATTTAACACCAATAGACGAAATTGTTCGAGACGAACTAAATGCAGAGGTGTCGACCAGGGAGGTCCTGTTGGCCATTAAAGAGCTTTAGCCTGGAAAGGCAGCAGGTCCGGATGGGTTCCCAGGAGAATATTACAAACTTTTTAAATCTACTTTAATCCCGCATGTTGTAACATTTTGTAACAATATTTTACAGGGTAGGGCAATCCCAAAAGAAATTTTACAAGCAAAGATAGTGGTGATCCCTAAACCGGGGAGGAACCCTAAATTGTGTCAGAGCTACAGACCTATATCCCTAATCAATCAAGATATAAAGATTTTTACTAAAATTTTAGCAAACAGGCTTAAAACACACTTGCCAACCGTGATCCATCTGGACCAGGTGGGGTTTATTTCAGGTAGAGAGGCCCCCGACAATATAAGACGCACAATCTCCTTGGTTGACTACCTAACTAAGACACGAACGCCTTCTCTGGTCTTGTCATTGGACGCGGAGAAGGCGTTCAACAGAATAGACTGGGACTTTATGTTTGAGGTGTTGGACAGGTTGGGGTTTAGCGGCCCATTTGTTCAAGCTATTAAAGGTATATATTCATGCCCCACAGCACACATTAGAGCGGCAGGCTATCAATCTAAGGGGATTGATATCCGTAATGGTACAAGACAAGGTTGTCCCTTGTCACCGCTTCTGTTTGCTCTTTGTATAGAGCCACTAGCAGCGAAGATTCGGTTAGCCCCAGAGGTACATGGAGTCCTGATAGGTAGAGAGGAATTCAAAATATCTTTATTTGCAGATGACGTCCTCCTCACCCTGACCAATCCAATGGAGTCTTTGCCCCACTTGTATCAAATCCTACGGGATTATGCTGACATCTCAGGGTACAAGATCAACCAAGAGAAATGTGAAGCGATATCTTTCGCCCTCCCTCCCCAAACTAGAAAGATCATTGAAATTAATTTTTCGTTTGAATGAGCTAAAGAGGCAATTAAATACTTAGGAGTCCGGTTGTCGGGCGATACTTCAGAACTCTATAAACTGAATTATGTCCCTTTATATAAAACAATTAGAAAAGAAATCAATGCTTGGAAAGCAGGAGGTTTCTCTTGGTACGGGCATCTATCAGCAATTAAAATGAACATCCTCCCGAAGTTACTATATTTATTTAGGGCCTTGCCGATTAAGATCCCCATACCAGAACTTAACAAACTCTAAGCCGATTTGGTTAGATTCATAAGGGGGAATAAGAAAGCTAGGATACCCTCACAAATATTAAATGCAACATAGGCAATTAGGGGGGGTAGGGGTACGGGTACCAAACTTGCTTAACTACTATCAAGCGGCGAGATTAGCACAAACTACATTATTGAGCAACCCACAAACTGATTTGGTATGGGTGAAAGTGGAGACCGGGATAGCAGAATATAGCCACTCGACGATGTTCTATGGGAACACCCAAAAGATAGGCTTAGGTTGACTAAGGCTTCGAAACTCACAGGTGAGATAATGTCTATGTGGCACTCGTTGACCATTACTCTAAAGCTACTACCACCAGACTCACTAATGAGACCTTTGTGGACACTGATGGACAGGGACTCCCACGGGCTGATTAATAAATGGGTAAACAAAGTACTTTACAGGGTAGCTGACTTTCTCCACAAAGGTAAAATAGCCACATACCAACAGCTACAGGACAAAATATTACCAGAAAAATTACAATGGTTTCTATATTTACAGATAGCAACAACCATCACTAAGATTTTACCCCATCAACCTAGACAGACATTGACGACATTGGAAAAGCTTTGTAGTACCGGATCTCGACTTAAAAAACTAATCTCCACTATATACATATCGCTGCAGGAAGCTAGACACACGAATAAATCCCTCTTAATGGAAAAGTGGGAACGAGACACTAACATAACATACTCCAAAGATGAATGGAAAGAGATTTTTCATAAATCAGGAAAGGGTATGATCAGTGCAGATTTTAAAGAAAACTGTATTAAAACTACTTTTAGATGGTACCTTACTCCGATAATCACATCACACTACACTCAAAATGGTAGTAAAAATTGTTATAGAAGTTGTAGTGAGACAGGAACATATATTCATATGTGGTGGGAATGCCCACACATGCAGCAAGTATGGTCTAATTTATCCCAACTGTTGAGTAGGGTACTCTCGGAAAATATTACCCTGACAATGACTCAAGCTTTGTTGAACGAACATATAAAACCCTTTAACTCAGCTACAAACACATTCATACACACTTTATGCACAGCTACTAGGATTTGTGTGGCCCGCTACTGGAAGGTAGGGATACCCTCTTGGGGGGAGATATTGGAGAAAATTAAGACAACATATTCGCTTTCTGAATCAGCATCACTGATACAGGCTAATCATGACCAATTTTTAAAAGTATGGAATTATTGGATATTAAGTGGGTACTGACTGGACACAACCAGAGAGATTATATGTGACACTGCTTTGAGTTTAAGACGGGACTGGATATACATAGAGAATCATGAAATGACAATAGACGGCAGGGATCTGTGTTGGTCCATTGGTGGTGGGGCTCTCTCTTCCTGGATCGGCGTCTGATGCAATGATGAGGCAGGCAAGTTGATGTTTAATACTTCATCGAGTGGGGGGGAGGGAAGTTTATGGTTTATTGTTATACTATAAGGGGGGAGAGTTAAGGGGAAATGTTTTAAAAGAATACAATAAAGTGATACAGGGATAGGGGGGTTACCACGAAAAATTTCATGTCTTCTGGTGTTGATGATCTGATGCATCCTCTAGTCTTTGTAGTTCTTAATGACTGTATGTTAAATCACACTGGCCTAGATTTAGAGTTTGGCGTTAGCCGTGAAAACCAGCGTTAGAGGCTCCTAACGCTGGTTTTAGGCTACCGCCGGTTTTTGGAGTCACTCAAAATAGGGTCTAACGCTCACTTTCCAGCCGCAACTTTTCCATACCGCAGATCCCCTTACGTAAATTGCGTATCCTATCTTTTCAATGGGATTTTTATAACTCCGGTATTTAGAGTCGTTTCTGAAGTGAGCGTTAGACATCTAACGACAAAACTCCAGCCGCAGGAAAAAAGTCAGTAGTTAAGAGCTTTCTGGGCTAACGCCGGTTCATAAAGCTCTTAACTACTGTACTCTAAAGTACACTAACACCCATAAACTACCTATGTACCCCTAAACCGAGGTCCCCCCACATCGCCGACACTCGAAAAAAAAATTTTAACCCCTAATCTGCCGACCGCCACCTACGTTATCCTTATGTACCCCTAATCTGCTGCCCCTAACACCGCCGACCCCTGTATTATATTTATTAACCCCTAACCTGCCCCCCACAACGTCGCCTCCACCTGCCTACACTTATTAACCCCTAATCTGCCGACCGCAAAGCGCCGCCACCTACGTTATCCTTATGTACCCCTAATCTGCTGCCCCTAACACCGCCGACCCCTATATTATATTTATTAACCACTAATCTGCCCCCTCAACGTCGCCTCCACCTGCCTACACTTATTAACCCCTAATCTGCCGACCGGACCTGAGCGTTACTATAATAAAGTTATTAACCCCTAATCCGCCTCACTAACCATATAATAAATAGTATTAACCCCTAATCTGCCCTCCCTAACATCGCCGACACCTAACTTCAATTATTAACCCCTAATCTGCCGAACCAATCTTGTCGCTATTCTAATAAATGGATTAACCCCTAAAGCTAAGTCTAACCCTAATACTAACACCCCCCTAAGTTAAATATAATTTAAATCTAACGAAATTAATTAACTCTTATTAAATAAATTATTCCTATTTAAAGCTAAATACTTACCTGTAAAATAAATCCTAATATAGCTACAACATAAATTATAATTATATTATAGCTATTTTAGGATTAATATTTATTTTACAGGTAACTTTGTATTTATTTTAACCAGGTATAATAGCTATTAAATAGTTAAGAACTATTTAATAGCTAAAATAGTTAAAATAATTACAAATTTACCTGTAAAATAAATCCTAACCTAAGTTACAATTAAACCTAACACTACACTATCAATAAATTAATTAAATACAATTGCTACAAATAAATACAATTAAATAAACTAGCTAAAGTACAAAAAATAAAAAAGAACTAAGTTACAAAAAATAAAAAAATATTTACAAACATAAGAAAAATATTACAACAATTTTAAACTAATTACACCTACTCTAAGCCCCCTAATAAAATAACAAAGCCCCCCAAAATAAAAAAATGCCTTACCCTATTCTAAATTACTAAAGTTCAAAGCTCTTTTACCTTACCAGCCCTGAACAGGGCCCTTTGCGGGGCATGCCCCAAGAAATACAGCTCTTTTGCCTGTAAAAAAAAACATACAATACCCAAGCCCCCCAACATTACAACCCACCACCCACATACCCCTAATGTAACCCAAACCCCCCTTAAATAAACCTAACACTAAGCCCCTGAAGATCATCCTACCTTGTCTTCACCTCACCGGGTATCACACCGATCCGTCCAGAAGAGCTCCTCCGATGTCCTAATCCAAGCCCAAGCGGGGGGCTGAAGAGGTCCATGATCCGGCTGAAGTCTTCATCCAAGCGGGGCAGAAGAGGTCTTCCATCCGATTGAAGTCTTCATCCAAGCGGCATCCATCCGGAGCGAAGCGGCAGCATCCTGAAGACCTCCACCGCGGAACATCCATCCTGGCCGACGACTGAACGACGAATGACGGTTCCTTTAAATGACGTCATCCAAGATGGCGTCCCTCGAATTCCGATTGGCTGATAGGATTCTATCAGCCAATCGGAATTAAGGTAGGAATATTCTGATTGGCTGATGGAATCAGCCAATCAGAATCAAGTTCAATCCGATTGGCTGATCCAATCAGCCAATCAGATTGAGCTCGCATTCTATTGGCTGATCGGAACAGCCAATAGAATGCAAGCTCAATCTGATTGGCTGATTGGATCAGCCAATCAGATTGAACTTGATTCTGATTGGCTGATTCCATCAGCCAATCAGAATATTCCTACCTTAATTCCGATTGGCTGATAGAATCCTATCAGCCAATCGGAATTCGAGGGACGCCATCTTGGATGACGTCCCTTAAAGGAACCGTCATTCTTCAGTTGGATGTCGTCGGAAGAAGATGGGTCCGCGGTGGAGGTCTTCAGGATGGAGCCGGTCGTCATCGGATGAAGATAGAAGATGCCGCTTGGATCAAGATGGTTGCCGGTCCGGATCGCCTCTTCTTCCCGGATAGGATGAAGACTTTGGAGCCTCTTCTGGACCTCTTCAGCCACCGGATGATGGATCGCCAACCCCCGCTTGGGTTGGATGAAGATTTTGGAGCCAGGACGGATCGGTGTGATACCTGGTGAGGTGAAGACAAGGTAGGATGATCTTCAGGGGCATAGTGTTAGGTTTATTTAAGGGGGTTTGGGTTAGATTAGGGGTATGTGGGTGGTGGGTTGTAATGTTGGTGGGGGGTATTGTATGTTTTTTTTTACAGGCAAAAGAGCTGAACTTCTTGGGGCATGCCCCGCAAAGGGCCCTGTTCAGGGCTGGTAAGGTAAAAGAGCTTTGAACTTTAGTAATTTAGAATAGGGTAGGGCATTTTTTTATTTTGGGGGGCTTTGTTATTTTATTAGGGGGCTTAGAGTAGGTGTAATTAGTTTAAAATTGTTGTAATATTTTTCTTATGTTTGTAAATATTTTTTTATTTTTTGTAACTTAGTTCTTTTTTATTTTTTGTACTTTAGCTAGTTTATTTAATTGTATTTATTTGTAGCAATTGTATTTAATTAATTTATTGATAGTGTAGTGTTAGGTTAATTGTAGATAATTGTAGGTAGTTTATTTAATTAATTTATTGATAGTCTAGTGTTAGGTTTATTTGTAACCTAGGTTAGGATTTCTTTTACAGGTAAATTTGAAATTATTTTAACTATTTTAGCTATTAAATAGTTCTTAACTATTTAATAGCTATTGTACATGGTTAAAATAAATACAAAGTTACATGTAAAATAAATATTAATCCTAAAATAGCTATAATATAATTATAATTTATATTGCAGCTATATTAGGATTTATTTTACAGGTAAGTATTTAGCTTTAAATAGGAATAATTTATTTAATAAGAGTTAATTAATTTTGTTAGATTTAAATTATATTTAAGTTAGGGGGGTGTTAGTGTTAGGGTTAGACTTAGCTTTAGGGGTTAATACATTTATTAGAATAGCGGTGAGCTCCAGTCGGCAGATTAGGGGTTAATGTTTGAAGTTAGGTGTCGGCGATGTTAGGGAGGGCAGATTAGGGGTTAATACTATTTATGATAGGGTTAGTGAGGCGGATTAGGGGTTAATAACTTTATTATAGTAGCGCTCAGGTCCGGTCAGCAGATTAGGGGTTAATAAGTGTAGGCAGGTGGAGGCGACGTTGTGGGGGGCAGATTAGGGGTTAATAAATATAATATAGGGGTCAGCAATGTTAGGGCAGCAGATTAGGGGTACATAGGGATAATGTAAGTAGCAGCGGTTTACGGAGCGGCAGATTAGGGGTTAATAATAATATGCAGGGGTCAGCGATAGCGGGGGCGGCAGATTAGGGGTTAATAAGTGTAAGGTTAGGGGTGTTTAGACTCGGGGTACATGTTAGAGTGTTAAGTGCAGACGTAGGAAGGGTTACCGCAGAGCAAACAATGGGGCTGCGTTAGGAGCTGAACGCGGCTTTTTTGCAGGTGTTTGGTTTTTTTTCAGCTCAAACAGCCCCATTGTATCCTATGGGGGAATCGTGCATGAGCACGTTTTTTAGGCTGGCCGCGTCCGTAAGCAACTCTGGTATCGAGAGTTGAAGCTGCATTAAAAAGGCTCTACGCTCCTTTTTTGGAGCCTAACGCAGCCTTTATGTGGACTCTCAATACCAGAGTTATTTTTATGGTGCGGCCAGAAAAAAGCCGGCGTTAGTTTTTCGGGTCGTTACCGACAAAACTCCAAATCTAGCCGACTGTTTGTTAGATCTCTCCGTATTCAAATAAGTGCGATTGGAAACTCCACATTTTTTCTGGTTTAGCAAGTCAAACTTTAACAACTATAATGGACCCTTAACTAATGGACCCTCACCGGAAAAATAGAGAGGAGAGTTGTTGAAATTTAAATGGAAAAAATATAATGTGTGATGCATTTGGTATTCTTTATTTATTTTATAATAAAAATTATTTCAACTAAATTAGGCCCTTTTAAAGACGTGCAATATAATTAATCAGCCATTATAAGTAGTGATGTCGCGAACCTAAAAATTTGGGTTCGCGAACGGCGGACTCGAACTTCCGCAACTGTTCGTGAACCGTGCGAACCGCCATTGACTTCAATAGGCAGGCGAACTTTAAAACCCACAATAGTGATGGAAAAGTTGTTTCAAGGGGACTAACACCTGGACTGTGGCATGCTGGAGGGGGATCCATGGCAAAACTCCCACGGAAAATTACTAAGTTGATGCAGAGTCTGGTTTTAAGCCATAAAGGGCCTAAATCATCTAACATTCCTAAATTGTTTGGAATAACGTGCTTTAAAACATCAGGTATGATGTTGCATCGATCAGGTAGTGTAAGGGTTACAGCCGCTTGACAGTGACAGACCAAACTCCCTGTGTAACGCACCGCAAACAACTGCAAACAGTCCATTTGCACAACCACGAATGATACATAGATCAAAAAATGCAATATACATTTGATAGATACAAATTACATAGATCAAAAGATGCAATATACATTTGATAGATACGAATTACATGGATCAAAAGATGCAATATATATTTGATAGATACGAATTACATAGATCAAAAGATGCAATATACATTTGATAGATATGAATTACATAGATCAATAGATGCAATATACATTTGATAGATACGAATTGCATAGATCAATAGATGCAATATACATTTGATAGATACGATTGATTGTTAGATAGATTTGATAGATAAATAGATAATTTGATAGATATATAATTTCCCAGACAGAGAATTACAAAGACGTGCGGTCTGCAACCCATGGTAAGGTTACTTCCCTTTTCACAATCGAGCACAGGTTGGGGTCCGGGATTGCCTTTTGTGCAAAGAAATTGTGGCCAGGTACACATTACATAGATCAAAAGATGCAATATACATTTGATAGATACGAATTACATAGATCAATAGATGCAATATACATTTGATAGATACGAATTACATTGATCAAAAGATGCAATATACATTTGATAGATACGAATTGCATAGATCAATAGATGCAATATACATTTGATAGATATGAATTACATAGATCAATAGATGCAATATACATTTTTTTAGATACAAATTACATAGATCAATAGATGCAATATACATTTGATACATACGATTTTAAGGAGTGTGTGTCACCATAAGCTTACTGGTGTGTTTGTAAAAGCTAGTCCTGAGTGAATTAAAGCAATAGTAGTAGTTCCTTCTGGAACAGGTAGTCCTGTCTGATTCTTTCAGGTTCTGACCCTGCATTCTGGCTGCAACTCTCCCTGCAAGAGAGTCTGTGGGCCTGTATGCAAAGAGCTGGCCTGCCTGAAAGGAGCAGTAAGGCAGGGGGATCTATTCCTGCCTAGAAGAAACCAGAGGGCATGCAACCTGCTGGAAGTGTGCAGTGAGGCAGAGGGATCTATTCCTGCCTAGAAGCAGACAGGCAGAGGGGATGCTACCTGCCTGGGAGCCCACTGAGACCAGCCCAGCTGGGGGAGATACAGCCGCTGGCTTGACCCCGGTCTCAGCCACGATAGCCCTGATCCCACTATTTGGAGGCAGAGGTATCTATTCCTGCCAAGAAGCAGCCTGGCAGGGGGATTTATTCCTGCCTAGAAGCAGACAGGCAGAGGGGACGATACCTGCCAAGAAAGAGCTGCAGGGCAGAGAGGACGCTACCTGACTGGGAGTCCACTGAGACCAGCCCATCTGGGGGAAATACAGCCGCTGGCTTGACCCCGGTCTCAGCAACTATATCTCTGGTCCCACTATCCGGTATCCACCCCTGGGTTTGGACAGAGGAAGGGAGACCCCATAGCGGAGTACCGCTACATCCGGGAGATGGAAAAAGATGCTTGGACACCCAGTACAGGTCAGTCTCCTTCAGCCTTTTTATACAAGGGTCCCCGACCCTCAACAGGCATGACAGCATGAAAGACCCCATATGCCATGACTTCCTTTTGCACAATCCAGTACAGGTATGGCATCAATTTTAGGAACCCGGAGATAATTTTTAGAAACCGGGAGATGGAAAAAGAAGCTTGGACACCCAGTACAGGTCGTTCTCCTTCAGCCTTTTTATACGAGGGTCCCCGATCCTCAACAGGCACGACAGCATGAAAGACCCCATATGCCATGACTTCCTTTTGCACAATCGAGTACAGGTATGGCATCATTTTAAGGAACCCGGAGATAATTTTTAGGAACCGGGAGATGGAAAAAGATGCTTGGTCGGTCCTCCTACTTCAAATTTGGGGCACTGCGCTTGCAATCTACTGTTCTACCAGATATGAGTGGTGTGTTAAGTAGTACTATTCTTAACAGTTTAATCCCTGTTATGTGCCCTTTTTTTTGTTTGGGTTTTGTAGCCACAGTGCAGCACCAGAGGCCAGAAAAATTAGTCATGTACAAATGCCTGAAAAATTAGCTATTGTTGCAGACGCTGCTGTAGCAGCGGCCAGAAAAATTGATGTTTGTTTGACAGTTAGAAAGTGCCCTAAAAAATTGTGGCTTGAACCCTAGTTGTTGGCGGATAAATCACGCAAGTCATCCGGCATTCTAAGATAAAATACAGCAGCGTGTGTACCATTTGTAGCCCAAGGCAGCTCATCTCATCAGGCCTTTTTTACTCTAATGTATTGCACAATGTCAGTCCCTTCGGGATCCATCCCTCATTCATATTAATAAAGGTGAGATAATCAAGACTTTTTTGACCTTGGCGACTTCTCTTCTCAGTGATAATACCTCTTGCTGCACTGAAGGTCCTTTCTGACAGGACACTTGAAGCGGGGCAGGCCAGAAGTTCAATTGCAAATTGGGATAGCTCAGGCCACAGGTCAAGCCTGCACACCCAGTGTGTCGAGATCTGCAGTTAATGCGAGGTAGTCTGCTACCTGTCGGTTCAGTCTTTCTCTGAGGCTGGATCCTGAAGGGCTGTGGCGATGCATAGGAGTTAAAAAGGTCCGCATGTCCTCCATCAACAACACGCCTGGAAAGTGTCCTGTCCTTGCCGGCGTGGTCGTGGGAGGAGGAGGATTACTTTCATCTCTTGCCCTGTTAGATTCCCGTTATGCTGTGACATCACCCTTATACGCTGTGTAAAGCATACTTATTAATTTATTTTTGAACTGCTCCATCCTTTACGACTTGCGGGAATTTGGTAACATTTCAGTCACTTTATGCTTATACCGGGGGTCTAGTAGCGTCGACACCCAGTACAGGTCATTCTCCTTCAGCTTTTTTATACGAGGGTCCCTCAACAGGCACGACAGCATGAAAGACCCCATTTGCACAAGGTTGGATGCTGAGCTAATCATGTCCTGTTCCTCGTCCTCACTGATCTCACTGAAAGTATCTTCTTCCCCCCAGCCACGTACAACACCACGGGTACCAGATAGGTGACAACAACGAGCACCCTGGGATGACTGTTGTGCTTGATCTTCCTCCTCCTCCTCAAAGCCACATTCCTTCTATGACTCCTCTTCCTCACAATCCTCTTCCTGCGTTGCCGCTGGTCCAGCAAGCGATGCTGATAAGTTTCTGGTGGTGATGGAGACCACAACTCTTCCTCTTATCTTCCTCTTTACGCTCTTCTACGGCCTGATCTAGCACTCTTCACAGGGCATGCTCCAGGAAGAAAACAAATGGTATGATGTCTCTGATGGTGCCTTCGGTGTGAATGACTAGGTTTGTCACCTCCTCAAAAGGACACATGAGCCTACAGGCATTGCGCATGAGCGTCCAGTAACGTGGCAAAAAAATCCCCAGCTCACCAGAGGCTGTCCTAGCACCCCAGTCATACAAATACTCGTTAACAGCTTTTTCTTGTTGGAGCAGGCGGTCGAACATTAGGAGTTTTGAATTCCAACGTGTCGGGCTGTCGCAAATCAAGTGCCTCACTAGCATGTTGTTTCGCCGCTGGATATCTGACAAGTGCGCCATGGCCGTGTAGGAACGCCTGAAATGGCCACACACCTTCCTGGCCTGCTTCAGGAAGTCCTGCACAAAGCGTTGTACAATCATATTACACACATGTGCCATGCACGGCACATGTGTCAGCTTGCCCAATTTCAATGCCGCCAAAAAATTACTTCCATTGTCAGAAACAACTTTGCCAATCTCCAGTTGGTGCAGAGTCAGCCACTGATCCACCTGTGCATTCAGGGCGGACAGGAGTGCTGGTGCGGTGTGACTCTCTGCTTTCAGGCAAGTCAACCCCAAGACGGTGTGATACTGCCGTATCTGGGATGTTGAATAGTACCTGGGGAGCTGGGGGGGTGCCATTGATTTGGAGCAAGACGCAGAAGCAGAAGAGGACTCAGCCAAGGAAGAGGTTATGGAAGAGGATGGAGTAGGAGGAGTAGAGGAGGTAGCAGCAGGCCTGCCTGCAAGTCGTGGTGGTGTCACCAACTCTTCTGCAGAGCCACACATTCCATGCTTGTCAGCCATCAGCAGGTTTACCCAATGCGCAGTGTAGGTGATATACCTGCCCTGACCATGCTTTGCAGACCAGCTATCAGTGGTCAGGAGGACCCTTGCCCCAACGCTGTGTGCCAGACATGCCATTACTTCCTTTCGCACAATTGAGTACAGGTTGGGGACTGCCTTTTGTGAAAAGAAATTTCGGCCGGGTACCTTCCACTGTGGTGTCCCAATAGATACAAATTTTTTGAATACCTCAGACTCCACCAGCTTGTATGGTAAAAGCTGGCGGGCTAAGAGTTCAGACAAACCAGCTGTCAGACGCCGGGCAAGGGGGTGACTTTGGGAAATTGGCTTCTTATACTCAAACATGTCCTTGACAGACACCTGACTGTGGGCAGATGACCAGGAACTGCTACGTAAGAGAGACTGAGTGGTGGATGGTTGAGAGGGGGCAAGGAGTATAGCAGTGGTTGACGTGGCTGAAGATGCTGGACCAGGAGGAGGATGGCGGCTTTGAGTTTGTGTGCTGCTTCTACTCATGTGTTCATCCCATTGGCGTTTGTGATGTGAGACCATGTGCCTTCGCATAGCAGTTGTACCTAGGTGGGTGTTGGACTTCCCACGACTCAGTTTCTTTTGGCACAGGTTGCAAATGGCATCGCTGTTGTCAGAGGCAGACACACAAAAAAAATGCCATACTGCTGAGCTCTGCGATGACGGCATTCTGGTGGTGGCAACAGCATGCGTTGATTGGCGTGCTGTCTGGCTGACCCCGGGTGCCGATGCATGCTGTCTGACTGTGCCACTATCTCCTTGTGACGACCTCCCCCTGCTTCCAACTCGTCTCCTCCTCTCTGTCTCCCCACCTGAACTTTGCCCCTCTTCTTCTTCTCTTCTAGCGGGCACCCACGTGACATCCACGGACGCATCATCATCAACTGCTTCACTTGTATCTGACAAATCAACAAAGGAAGCAGCAGCGGGTACAACATCACCATCATCATCATCATCACACTGTACGTCCATGTCTGTAATGCTGCCTGACTGAGACATATCACTGTTATCTACATCCTCTGTCAATGATGGTTGCGCATCACTCATTTCTTCCAACTGATGTGTCAATAACTCCTCTGACAGATCAAGTGAAGCGGCTGTGGTGCTAGTGTTGGTGGTGGTGGCAGGTGGGCAAGTGGCACTGGTCACTTGAGAGGTGCCCGAAGCTAAGCTGGAGGTGGATGGTGTGTCAAGGTAAGGCCGGAAGCTGTAGAAGATTGAGTGCCTGTGTTAGCCATTCAACTAGGTCCTCCTCAGAACTTTTTGCATTCATGGCACGTGGCCTCTGAACACTGGGCATTATTGTAGGGTCAAAGGGAATCACAGCACCATGACCATGACGGCACCTGCGGGGTGGCTTGCCTCTGCCTGTCATTTTTTTTTTAAATGTACACGTACACTACTATTAAACAAGATATGAGTGGTGGCACTGGGCAAGTGGGCACAGTATACGCTGTGAGCCTGACACAAAAAAGCAGACTGATGTTTCACAGTCAAAAATGTTTATTTTTTAAATATTTAAACTACTGTTACAAAAAATATGAGTGGTGCCACTAACTTGGCAAGTGGGCCTGGCACACACGCTGGCAGGCAGGCAAATGCAATACGATTACAATAGCAGACTGATGTTTCACAGTCCAAAAAGGTTTTTTTTTTAATATTTACACTACTGTTACAACAAATATGATTGATGGTACTAGTTGGCAAGTGGGTCTGGCACACACGCTGGCAGGCAGGCAGGCAGGCAACTGCAATTAGATTACACTAGCTGAATGATTTTTCACAGTCAAAAAAGTTTTTTTTTAATATTTACAATACTGTTATAACAAATATGATTGGTGGCACTAGTTGGCAAGTGGGCTTGGCACACACGCTGGCAGGCAGGCAGGCAACTGCAATTCGATTGCACTAGCAGACTGATGTTTCACAGTCAAAACAGGTTTTTTTTAAAATATATTTACACTACTGTTACAACAAATATGAGTGGTGCCACTAACTTGGCAAGTGGGCCTGGCACACACGCTGGCAGGCAGTCAACTTCAATTAGATTACACTAGCAGACTGATGTTTCACAGTCAAAAAAGTTTTTTTTTTAATATTTACATTACTGTTATAACAAATATGATTGGTGGCACTAGTTGGCAAGTGGGCCTGGCACACACGCTGCCAGGCAGGCAGGCAACTGCAATTAGATTACACTAGCTGACTGATGTTTCACAGTCAAAAAAGTTTTTTTAAAATATTTACAATACTGTTATAACAAATATGATTGGTGGCACTAGTTGGCAAGTGGGCCTGGCACACACGCTGGCAGGCAGGCAGGCAACTGCAATTCGATTGCACTAGCAGACTGATGTTTCACAGTCAAAAAAGTTTTTTTAAAAAATATTTACACTACTGTTACAACAAATATGAGTGGTGCCACTAACTTGGCAAGTGGGCCTGGCACACACGCTGGCAGGCAGGCAACTTAAATTAGATTACAATAGCAGACTGATGTTTCTCAGTCAAAAAAGTTATTTTTAAATATTCCATGGACACATCTTTCCATGGACTTTATTGTCAAGCTCCCTGTTTCCAATGGCAATACTGTTATCCTTATGGTGGTTGACCGTTTTTCTAAAATTTCACATTGCATTCCCTTGATGAAGTTGCCTACCGCTCAAGAGCTTGCTTCAATTTTTGCCCGGGAGGTCTTCCGTTTACATGGGTTACCCAAGGAGATAGTGTCGGACCAGGGTAGCCAGTTTGTCATTTGTCAGTTTTGGCATTCCTTTTGTGCTCAAATGGGGATCCAGCTTTCCTTCTCCTCTGCATATCACCCTCAATCCAATGGGGCTGCGGAACGGTCTAATCAAGCTCTGGAACAGTTCCTCCGTTGCTATGTCTCAGATCACCACAATAATTTGTCTGAACTGTTACCTTGGGCAGAGTTTGCTCGTAATAGTGCTATTAATGCTTCCTCCAAGATATCCCCGTTCATGGTGAATTATGGGTTTCAACCATCCTTGTTGCCCGATTTATTGATGTCTCATGGTATTCCGGCTTTGGAGGAGCATCTCCGGCAACTCCGTTCCACGTGGGTGCAGATTCAGGATTGCCTTCATCATTCTATGCAGCGCCAAAAGTTCCAGGCTGATCGTAGGCGTCTGCCCACACCTTCCTACCAGGTTGGTGAGAGAGTTTGGCTGTCCTCCCGCAACTTGAACCTTCGTGTGCCTTCCAATAAATTGGCTCCCCGTTATGTTGGTCCTTTTCAAATACTCGGGTTAATCCTGTGGCCTACGCTCTTGACCTTCCTCCTGCTATGCGCATCGCCAATGTTTTTCATGTCTCCCTCTTGAAACCATTGGTTTGTAATTGGCTTACCACTGTGTTGCCTCGTCCCCATCCTATCTTTGTTGACAACCATGAGGAGTATGAGGTCAGCAGCATTATTGACTCTCGTATGTCCAGGGGCCGTGTTGTACAGTATTTGGTTCACTAGAGAGGCTACGGTCCGGAGGAGCGTTCTTGGGTTCCCTCCTCTGATGTTCATGCTCCCGCCCTCCTCCGTGCCTTCCATGCCCGTTTCCCCAATAAGCCTTTTGTCCTCCCGCGTGGGAGGGGTCGTTAAGGGGAGGGTACTGTCAGGGTTTTTTCCCTGTTGTGTTTGCCATGTGCTGCTGGCAGCCATTTTACTCACCTCTCTTCCTAACTATGGTGCATTGTGGGGGATGCTGCTCAATTCCTGCACTTCCTTTTATGGCCAGACTGGTGTGCATCATCCATGTGAGACAGGATGCAGTCTCAGAATTGTGATGTCATCACTTATTATTTAAAGGGCCTCTGCTCAGTATGTTTTACCTTTGCATTGTCTCAGACCTGTTTGTGAGAGTTCCTGTGTTTTACCTGGCTGCCTGACGTCCTTCCTGGTTTCTGATCCCTGGCTTGTTCCTGACTCTGCTGTTTTCCTTGTTCCTGATTCCGGCTCATCTGACTATTCGCTTTGGCTCCTGACTCGGCTCGTCTGACTACCAGCTCTGGTTTTGATTCCTGGCTTGTTATTTGACTTTTGCTATTAATAAAGGTGTGATTATTTTTGCACTTCTCGTCTCAGTCTGATTCCTGGCACCCTGACAAGAGGACTCAGATTCTGAACAATCAGACAAAGGGATACATTTTATAGTTGATATTTAGGTATATTATTTGAAGGGACATGAAATATTACATTCAATTATGTTCATCATACAATCAAATTAAAAAATATTTTCAAAAATTGATATGCATTATTTTGACTAATTTTAAATGCTAATTTGTAATTCAGCTATCGATTAGACAATATAATGGAAATAATTTCCAATTATGGATAGATATAGATTTCAAGTCTGGACCTGTTTTTAATATCAAGACAAAAAATACATGTTAGAGCATAGACACAAGATGATTTAACAATTATTAGATTTCATGAATATGTTAAGACGTGTTCATTAAATAACCTAAATGACTAATGTTTTTAATATTTATTTTCTTTCTTTTTTCAGAGTTTCATCTGTGATGAATTCCCTATATTTTTTTTTTTTTTCAAAAAAAACTTTATTGAAATCAAAAGGAAATGACATTGGCATGAAGGCAACATTATCACATAAAAGTCAGCAAACAATACAGTCGGATGAATCAGTGTACTAATGGCAAGACTGACATATGGTTATTGCACATAAACCAGCTTATATGCAGCAAAAACCTAGTGTCCATGGTGTCAAAAGAAAGTAATTTGTGACTTTGCTGGATCTCATCTTCTGCGATAGAGGGAGGTAATAATGTAATATATACCAAAAATTGCAACGTACATTTCAAAACCTTGACAACAGTAATCAACTCAGCTCAGGCGCTTTCGTGCGCACCTGTAATGCTTAACTTTGACATGCGACGAACTATTCACTGCATGTCAGCTAAAATTGCAGAAGAAAAGAAGGCAAGCAGAATAGAAGGAAAAAGAAGAAAAAGAAGAGAGAGAGGGGAAGAAAAAAAAAAAAAAAAAAGGGGGGGAAAGGGGGGAGGGAGGGGAGGGATAGGGGAGGGTAACCACCATGCACTGGGGGGGGGGAGGGTTCTTCCCCTTGATATGTAGATTTATCTGGTCGAAGGCCTCCAGATTTCCCTCATGTATTCATGTAGTTCTATTTTGTCGTCCCTCATGTACCTGAATCTCTCCAGGGTCAAGTATCTGTCAACTCTGTTTTCCCAGTCTAAGTACTGGGGTGTTCGGGACAATTTCCAGTATTTGGGAATAAGGGTTTTAGCGCTGTTGATCATTATAAACAAGAGGTGTTTTTTAGGTTTTTCTACTAGCTTGGGTAGACCATGAAATAGCAAAAGGCTCGGGTTTCTGCCTATTGTTATATTTAGTTTGGAGTCTATCATGTCTAGTACAGATTTCCAGAAAGGTTGGATTAGATCGCATGTCCACCAGATATGGAGTAATGTGCCAGGCTCGCCGCACCCTCTCCAACACTTGCCATCCAATTTCTTGTAAAATTTTCGAATTCGAATGGGTGTGAGGTACCAACGAGACAGGTATTTCTAGTTAGATTCGAGGATTCCGGCGGAGACAGATGCTTTATTATGGTTATAGAATATTTTATCCCAATCTGTGTCCGTCAGTTCCTCACCTATCTCGTCGGTCCACTTTCTGACAAACGAAGGCAAACCATTTTCTCTGTAAGCAGATTGTACATGGATGAGATTAAGTGTCTTGGGGTAGATGGGAGTAGACAGAGCGTCTCCAACCGTGTAAGTTGCCTTGTTATGAGGTCTATTCTTTTATGAGAGCTTAAGTAGTGTTGCAGTTGTCTGTGGAAGTACCAAGATATATGAAGACCCGATTGCTGCAATTCCGCTAGGGTTTTTAATTTCCCATCTGAGAGTAGTCTATGAAACATAGTTTGATCTAATTGTATCCTATTTATGTTTGTGTGGTGCGTGTTTGAAAATGTGATGTCTGGATTGTGTATGAATGGGGTGAGAGGCGATGGGGTGGTAGAAATGTATGGGTGTTCTATGAGTGTTTTGTCCCATTGTGAAAAGAATTCCCCAAGGAGTGGGTAATGGGAGATTATGTTCGGTCTGTTTTTACTAGAGATCCAGCCCAATGTTCCCGCGTTTCGTGCTCCTAGGATCGTGCGTCCAATCTGGACCCATGTCTTTTCTTTTGAGTTGGTGCACCACTCTACTTGTGTTTGAAGATTAATTGCTTTTTTGTATAAAAGAAGATTTGGTATACCCAAGCCACCATTTTCCTTGGCCAAGTATAGGGTGTGTCTGGGGATGCGGGGTCCCCTACCACCCCAGATATATTCCTCTAGTTGTCCCTGTAGTTTTCGTAGGAAGTGGATTGGAAATGTGGTCGGTATAGTCTGTAAGTGATACAATATTCGGGGGAGGATATTCATTTTGACTACCCCTATTCTACCTAGCCAGGAGATCCTCTTGTTTTTCCAAGCTGATAGATCGTCTATAATTGACTTTGACAATTGGGGATAATTAGCACCAAATAAGTTATTCGTGTCTGGGGTCAGGTTAATCCCTAGATATTTAAGCGCTTGAGTTTTAATCTTAAATTTGCATATGTTCGGGATTTGGCTTAACACTGCTTGGGGTAAATTTATATTTAGGATTTCGGATTTCGTCTGATTCAGGTGGAAGTTAGATACTTTGCCATAGTCGTCAAACTCCTTCAAAACCTCTGGGAGGGAAGTCAGGGGGTTGGTAACGGACAACAGAACATCGTCCGCGTATAGCGAAACTTTATGATCGTGGTCGCCTATTTGTATTCCAGAAATGTTCTGATTGGAGCGTATTTTTTGCGCCAAAATTTCGATCAAAAGGGCAAATAACAGGGGCGAGAGTGGGCAACCCTGTCTTGTCCCATTCGAAATATCAAAAGGTTCAGATAATATATTATTAACTTTGACTTGGGCGGTAGGTTTCGAGTAGAGGGCTAGGACTTTTTGTATAAAAGAGTGGCTGAAATTCATCTTTGACAGGACAGCTGTGAGAAAATCCCAGCTGACCCTGTCAAACGCCTTCTCGGCGTCAGTTGATATGAGTATAGAGGGGATGTTATTGTGGCGGGCGTAGTTTACTAGAAGGTTGGCTTTTATCGTGTTGTCCCTGGCCTCGCGGCCGGGGACAAACCCGACCTGATCAGGGGAAACCAAATGGGGTAAATATGCGTTTAGTCTTGTGGCAAGTATTTTTGCGTAGATCTTTAGATATTGATATTGAGCCTGAAGTTCTCTGGGCGGTTGGGTGGTTTCCCAGGTTTTGGGATGGTGGTAACGTGCGCTAGTAGCATGGTTGGTGGGAAATTTTGGGTGTGTCCAATGTCATTGAATAGGGTTGCCAGGTGTGGTGATAAGATGTCTTTGAATTGTTTATAATGCTTGGCACTAAAGCCGTCAGGGCCAGGACTTTTACCAGGACTAAGCTCCTCAATAGTTTTGGCTACCTCTCCTACCATTATGGGGGAGTCCAGTGCTTCCCTATCCTTGTCTGATAGTGTCGGTAGTGTGAGAGAGTTTAAGTAGCTCTCGATATGAGGGTGGGAGGGGCCTTTCTCTATCGCCTGAGTTGTCGCCTTCCCGTCTTTTAAATTATATAATTTCTGATAATAGGATCTAAGTGCTGCCGCTATTGATGGGCTATCCGCGCAGGTTTGGTTGTGCTGGTTAAAAATAGAGTGTATGTGTGTTTTTGATTGTCTTCTTTTTAATGCGCGTGCCAAGAGCCTACCAGGTTTATCACCAAATTCAAAATACTTTTGTTGCATTTGTAGTGCCTTTTTTTGGTGATCCACTGAGTGAATGTCCTGAATCTCTTTTCTAGCTTGTTGTAGTGTTTTGTTAAGTGCTATATCAGAGGGCGTCTTTTTATGTTTGATCTCCAAGTCACGGATTTTAAGGAGGAGGGATGAGTACCTAATTCTAAGCTGTTTGGAGTGTAGTGCTTTTTGTTTGATCAGTTCCCCCCTTAGTACGCTTTTGTGTGCTTCCCACACTGTTGGGCCTGGAACTTCCCCCGTGTTGTTGAGTTGAAAGTATTCTAATAGCCTAGCCTCTATCTGCAATTTAATCGGTTGGTGGTTCAGCAGGAAGTCATCAAACCTCCATATGAGAGGTCTATCTGGGATGGAGGGACAATTAATTTTGCATAGGACAGGGGAGTGGTCAGACCACGTCATTGGGAGTATTTGAGAGTCTGTCACCCCCGCCAGGGTCAATTGATCAGTGAAGAAATAGTCCAGTCTTGTGTACAAGTTATGTGGATGGGAGTAAAAGGTAAAGTCACGTCTAGTAGGATAAAGAGTGCGCCATGTGTCGTGAACTTCAAGTTCTTCTAGTCTGGAGTTGCATTGTCTAATAACCTTTTTAGAAATAGAGGCTGACATTCTGGACGTGTCCAAAACTGGATCTAGAGGAAGGTTAAAATCACCCCCAAGGATCAAAGCCCCTTTACGTAGATCTAAAATTTTGTTGGTAAGTCTAGTCATGAAGCTGTGTTGTCCAAGATTAGGGAAGTAAGCATTCACCAAGGTGACCAATCTGTTAAATAGTAGGCCAACAATAATCAAGAACCGACCCTCAGGGTCTCGTTCTATATGAATGGGTGAGAAAGGGGCTGAATGCTTAATCATGATTCCTACCCCGTTCTTTTTTGTCGGGCCCGAGGCAAAGTATGAATTTGGGAATTTAGGGTTTGTCCAGGTTGGTTCTTTACCCCTACGAAAGTGTGTCTCCTGCATAAAAATGACGTCACAATGTGTTCTAGCGGCATCTCTAATCAGATGTGATCGCTTTTCCGGTATGTTCAATCCTTTAGTGTTTATAGTCAGTAGTGTGAGGGTGTGTACCCCGTGTGGTGGCATGGCGAGGGAGAAGGGAGGGAGAGAGAAAAAAAAAAAAGGGAGAAGCGGAGGGGGAAGGAGAAGTAAGGGTGGTGTGTTAAGAAGAGAAGGATAATGTGGAGGTTTGAGGTGATGGAGGGTGGATAAGAAAAAGAGAGAGAGGTTATAAAGAGGGGGTCAAGGGGATTGAGAGGGAGTTGAACACAAACCCTAATAGTAGGGGGTGTCCAGAAGGGTCAAGAAGTAAGGTATGCACTTAAGAGAGCCAACAGCCTCGACTCTCCTTACAGAAAGAGTGTAAAGGAAAATGAAAATGAAAGAGTATCCAAGAATGTGGGATAAGTATCCCTGTGCCTGATATGGTTAGAGGAAAAAATTGTGGTTAATGAGAAGGAGTAGAACGTATTCAGGAGTAGAGAGAGTAGCACCTGAACAGCACAGGAAGCAAAACTAATAAGACAATGCATGAAGCACCGTCCCATCAACACATTACATTAAACATAACTAACAATTCCCCCAGTTTCCAACTTAAAAAACAATATACATTTGTCATCAGTGCCTTCTATGAAATCTCATCACAAACAACATCGGAATCAGGATAGGAAAACTAATTAAAAGACAGTAAAGGTCGGGGTTTAATATAAAGTGAGTTTAACATAACCTAGATGGGTGCTCTGTTTGGTTATGGTCTGTAAATGTTCCCCATGGGATTTTTTATTCCCATAGGGGGAAGCCCAGGAAGAGAAATTATAACCTTCCTGTCTGATGTAAGTGTTCAGGCTGACATACAGGTAACTCCCCAACTCAGCTGTTATTTGCCTGGACACTATACATAGTTCCCCAGGTTCATCAATTAGGTACAGAGGGGGGAATCCTCAGGGCCGGTGAGTCTCATCTTTGCTAACACCCGGTATATTATTTGCAATCTACTGGGAGTGAAGAAATTGAGGCCTGAATGTTGTAAAGAATCATGCGTATGAGTTATGTCATGTGGCAAAACACTATCAGCCCTTTGCATAGGGAAAAAAAAAACAAAAACAAAAAAACACCAAAAAACTGAAAATATTACAAGTTCCCTATTTAAACACAGTAAACAGTCAGCATTAATACCCTCTAGGCGGGAGCTATACAGTAAACATTTAAGTAGTTAGTAAGAAATAAGTGACATGTGGGTCTGAGGTCCTATTGCATAATGTTACCTGGGGGTCTTATCTGTTTTCCCACCCTAATGCCTATTCAAGAATAACCCTGAAGTGATTTCCAAGAGGAGGCTCAGGGTAAAGAGCAACTCCCCTCAAAGCGCACCAGGAGGTTTAAGGTCAGGACCTCACATCGCCTGGGCTATAACCAAAAGGTGACATGCTTTAATTTGAAATATTGTATGCAAGTGGGATCACTGTCATAAAACAGGCCAGCTACTGATGATTCTAATGAGTTGATCCCAAAAAACAGTGTGTCCTGGGGGGAGAAGAGCATAATAACCAGAGGTAGAGAAAAATATAACATAACAAAAGCAAAACTTATCTGATTTCTATATAAAACATATTGGAATAGTTCAGCTGGTATCAAGTACGTGTCCTGTGCAGCAAGTGTTATTTGTTCCTACTGGTGTCTGGAGGATCACGAGCACTTTGGCGGGGGTCCTCCCCGTCAGGAATTGGAATGTCCAAATCTAGTATTTTGCAGAATTCTGAATGGTCCGTCTGGGTCTTATAGATGGCCTGTTTCCCATTGCGAGTGGCTATGAGACACACAGGAAACCCCCACTTATACTGGATTTTGTTGTGCTGGAGGACACTGGTGATGAACCTAAGGTTCCTTCTTTTTTGCAGGGTGATCTGACTTAAGTCCGAAAAGACCTGGATAGCTATACCTGCGTGGGTGAGGTCCTTGATGGTGCGGGCCCTCTGAGCAATGGTGTCTTTGTCTTTATAGCTTAAATATTTAAAAATAATATCCCTCGGGGGAGCTTTGGGGGAGGGTTTAGGCCGGAGAGCCCGGTGCGCTCTTTCTAGTGGGATATCAGGGGAGCTCGGTGTCCCTTTGATGGTGCGGAAGAAGTCTTGCAAATAGCCCTCAATGGCTACATTATTCACTGATTCCGGCACCCCCCTGATGCAAAGGTTGTTCCTTCTCCCCCTATTATCTAGATCTTCTACTCTAGACAGAAGGAATTGTATGTCACCCTCTTGTTCAAAGGCTCTTTGTGTGTTAGAATCAGCTTGGGCCTGTAAGGTGTTCTGTTTAGTTTCTAAGGAGTTAACCTGCTGGCTGATTTGTTGGAAGTCTTTCTTCAAATCGCCAAACAAAGACCTCATCTCCATTAAAACAATGTTAATGTCTGCTTTGGAAGAAATTACATTTAAGTCACCCCTTGTAAGAGGTTCTTGGGGCTGCATGTCAGATAGAACATTTGAGGTGCTCGCTGGTAGGGGAGCCCGCTCTGTGGTTTCTAGAAGTGATTGATCAGAGCAGGTGTTAGGCATTTTCAAAAAATTTGTCAGACTGGTACTTTTAAGGCTCTTGTCACCTTTATTATGCTTCCTATTAGACATGATCACAGATATTTCATATGCTGAAACAAAAAGATCCAGGGTGACCCCCAAAGGCTGGGTACAGTATGTTCTAGTGTCTCCCTGCGTGCTATGTGCAGTGCTTTGCACAGTAAGATGTATGTCCCACACTGAGGCCTTTTATATTTTCCAACCGTTGTCTGAGCCTGTCCCCGCAGACCCCAGTTAGGTGTTCTAGGGTCCCTCAAATACTGGTAATAAGATGTGCTGTGTTATGTCATCGATTGATAATAATAAAAAGAAAAAAAGTCTCTTTGAAGTTCTTAAGAGGTGCCCTGATGTAATAAGGCAAGCCACGTGTGTGAGGCTCTCAACTGTAATGTTTGCCCCAGCAAATACTTAAGTGGGTTCCCCTCTTACCAGCTCCCTGCTATCTGGGTCTCTTGATCGTGCCCCTGAACTTCGGCCGCGTCAACAGATGTCAGGGCCCTGTGGGAGGAAAGATCCGATGCGGTCTGTTCGCGTGATCGCTGCAACTAATGTCCGGCGGGAGGCCGCCCAGCGTCTCACCTCCAGGCGATGCCGTCTCAGCTAACGGGTGCAGAAAGATGGGCACCTCCACATCTGTAAGGATAATCTGCTAGCCGGTTTGCGCAGCAGCGAGGCTTGTGCGGTGCAAGGTCAAGGTAGGCCGTAGTCCTCCGTGTTAGAAAATCCCCGCCAAGTGCTCCAATAGTTGTAGGGATCTCATGTAGGAATTAATATCGCTCCTGTACTACAGTCATTGCAGAAGTTTAGAGAGGTTCCTTCATGCTATTCAGTTACAATCAGGCACAGGGCTTAGGAGCCAGAGATTAAGCAGCCATGTCCCTGCGTGGCCAGGCTCCGCCCCCTCTTTATTTATTTTTTTGTAAATAAATTTATTTTCATACTATATATTTTTCTATGTAATTTTTTTTAAATACATATTCTTTGAGACATATCTCTATCACAGTAAGATAAGAAGAAATATATCCATCTAATATTCTGACATGTAAACAAAATATTAGCTCCATGACTGTTAAAGTCATCTATTTTACAAGCACATGCCTGATATCAAATATACTAATTTTGTTTAATGTTTTGAATGAAAAATATCAACACAGCTTATTCAGATAATGTTAAAGTCAAGTCAAATACATCCATCTATGCTTTTATTGCGTGATTTATAGATGTTAAAATCATAAAATGTTTATGATGAGGATATGTAGGATAAATTATAACAACTTTGTTCATTTTCACTTTTAAGAAATGAAAGTGTTTAACTTACATTAAAGTGACAGTGTAGTTGAATGTTAGATTTACATTCTAATCTCTATAATCTTTCTTAGGTATCCAAAAACATTTTACACTAAATATAGGTTACTGGGCTTTAATTATTTTTAAGGTAATATGTTAGAAATTATCTTTAAATAAAACATAAGTTAATTTCACATTTATACCAGCTAGTTATTGTATGCCATGTTGATTACTTTTTAGCTCTAGTGGAGTTATTTGAAGGGTCAGTTAACTATAGATATATCAAAAGATAATTTCTAGCCTGTTGGATAGATATTGCATATCTATAGGTATTTCCATTCCCCTTTAGTTTAGTTTATTTCTACAATGTTACTCCACATATTCCTAATGGTTTTGTCCTTAAAGGGACATTAAAACCAAAATTTAATTTAATTATTCAGAGAGATAATACAAATCTTTTAAAACAACATTTAAATTTACTTCTATTATCTAATAAGATTCAGTCTTTAGATATCCTTTGTTAAAGAAATAGCAATGCACATGGGTTAGACAATGACACAAGACATCTATGTGCAACCACCAATCAGCAGCAACAGAGCCTATCTAGATATGATTTTCAGAAAAGAATATCAAGAGATAAAAGCTAATGAGATAATAGAACTAAATTTGATGTTTTTTTTAACATTGTATTATCCATCTAAATCAGGAAAGAACATATAGCTTAATGCCCCTTTATGGTAAAGCTGTATAAATACAGCCATTAGAAGTTATTTCATTCACATTGGGGCAAACAATACAGAAGGTAATTCAAATATGCTTTATTTTCATGTTATCCTAAGTTTGAGAAATGGAGATGCATAGGTTTATGATCAGCAAAGCATTACTGGGAAATATCTACTTATCTGTGGGTGGGAAACAATGCATATTTACAATGTTTAGACAGATGTATTTTGATAAATTTAAAGATTGCATATTAGCTCATTAAAGGGACGAAAATTAAAAAGTGTTTCTTTCAGGATGTAAACATTAAAATGTACTTATATTATCTAATTCCCTTCATTATTTTGATATACTTTACTTTACAACCATATCTAGATAAGCTCAGTAGCTGAAGATTGGTGGATGCACAGAGATGCCTTTTGTGATTAGCTCCACCATGTGCATTGCTATGTCTTCTGTAAAGGATATCTAAAGAATAATCTAAATAGATCGAGTTGATTGAACATTTTTAAAACTGTATTCTCTCTCTGGATCAAGAAAGAAAATATTTGGGTGTAATGTCCCTTTAAAAATATAGACGCTGTTGCCCAATAACATATGTGAGCAGTTCAGACAAATACAAGCTCAAGGTTTATTTACTAATAATGAACAAACGTGTAGTTTAACCTTTAAAAACAAAGTATCCAAGTTCCGTCCATTATAAATACAAATTACGCATTTCAGAAATATAGCATGGGAAACGTATCTGGCAACACGAGATTCGCATCTTTAAAAATACTAGTATAATGCCACGCACTAGCACACAATCGATGTGCATTATAAATACATTTAATAGAGCAATGTCAATACTTCTCAATAAGTCATGATATTTCTTTAATAAACAATAAATACATACAATGTTTACTATTTTCAAATAAAATTTATTTATATTAAAGAACCGGATCGAGATTAAACATCAAAATGTGTAAAACATTTACTAATGTGACTGGATTATATTTAATAAAAATCCAATAGAGAACAAATGTAAAATTAATATTTAACGGATCACGTATATTAAATCTGAGTCACACATATCCGCATAACAGTCCCATAAATTACAAATAAGTCTACATGAAAAATGTAGTAACAGCACCCCAAGGAGGTATGTGTATGGAAGTTACTAAGATATGAAACATTAAGGAACGGCTAATCAGAGTTCATAAAACAAACATAACATGAGTCAGTATGGTCTCACAGACATGATAACAAAATTACAATTTTTTATCCAATCAGATGTACAGATACCATTACTTCACCATATAAAAGTCCATTACACGTTGCCATTTTTATCAGTTCTCTAATGCCTGCTGGTATATTGATATATTATATTTATAATACTAAAACCTAGCAGGCATGATGTCTCCCAGGTTCTCACGGTTGGAGAGTGCAGCCTGGTCAACGTCATCGAGGACTTCTATCCGCAGCTGTTTGGGAACAAGAAGAAGTCGACGAAACAGAGTATTAGGAAGGTTGTCTATCACCAATGATGTTAATTTGGTGTGTGGCATCCAGAGGACCACGGATCAAATCCTGCGGAGGTTCAGGGATATGAGGTTGCGGATAAGCCATAAAGTCGACCAAATATGGGAGTGGGTAAAAGCCTGTCAGAGGGATGGAAAGCAGAATCCACCCCCATGGAAACTGTACCTGCAACCTTATGAGGTTACTTTGTTGGCCATCCTCAATCTCCGGGTCCCCAAAAGATTTAGATCCGCTCGCTCCTCAACTTCTTCTTCTTCCCTCCCAGATGCTGGATTGGAAAGTTCAGACCCGGAGGCCAGTGCAGCTGCTTCTCCAACTGGTGACCTGGGAGAAGGAAGTCGAGAGGCTGAACCAGGTAAATATCAGACTTCATATAATATATTAATATTTGAGTATATATTTAAAGGGCCATAATACCCAAATGTTTAAACACTTGAAAGTGATGCAGCATAGCTGTAAAAAGCTGATTAGAAAATATCACTTGAACATCTCTATGTAAAAAAGAAAGATATTTTACCTCAAAAGTTCCTCAGTAGCCACCTCCCATTGTAAAGGATTTCTAAGCAGCATTTTAGTGTGTTTGTCCTGGGACATCTGAAGGGACTAGCATTGTGCACTCTCATCTTATTTCACCAATCAGGTAAAGGAAGCTTACTATGAAATCTCATGAGAGTTAAGTCAAATCTCATGAGATCACAGTAAGAGTTCATGACCTCAGCACTGCTGATGCTGATTGGCTGCTGTTCATTTCTTCATTTTTTTTAAATTTTTTACCTGCAGCTGGGAGCAGGTGAAGTATAACTTTTTACACAGAACTTACTCTGCTGAGCTGAGGAAATTGTGAGGTAAAATATCTTCCTTTTTTACATAGAGATGCTCAGGTGATATTTTCCTGTCAGCTTTTTACAGTTATACTGCATCAGTTTCAAGTGATTTAGCATATGAGTATTATGTCCCTTTAAGCAATGTGTATATAGTCATATATTCAACCTATATAGATCTCACAACACACGCTACATATGTTTAGATATCTGAATTTAGAATCGTTACACATGAAATAGGAGTGATGTTTCTTGTGCTCTCCAGAATATGCGTCACAGAGCTAAAATGAAATTGCGCATCCTTGAAATCCTTATCATCCGCCACTTCATACATTGGCTATCAAATCATACCACAGTTCTAAATATTAATTGTTATCATTCAATATTAACAAATATTCAATTGGAATCTCGTAATACATCCAATTGCAAATATACAGGGAGTGCAGAATTATTAGGCAAATGAGTATTTTGACCACATCATCCTCTTTATGCATGTTGTCTTACTCCAAGCTGTATAGGCTCAAAAGCCTACTACCAATTAAGCATATTAGGTGATGTGCATCTCTGTAATGAGAAGGGGTGTGGTCTAATGACATCAACACCCTATATCAGGTGTGCATAATTATTAGGCAACTTCCTTTCCTTTGGCAAAATGGGTCAAAAGAAGGACTTGACAGGCTCAGAAAAGTCAAAAATAGTGAGATATCTTGCAGAGGGATGCAGCACTCTTAAAATTGCAAAGCTTCTGAAGCGTGATCATCGAACAATCAAGCGTTTCATTCAAAATAGTCAACAGGGTCGCAAGAAGCGTGTGGAAAAACCAAGGCGCAAAATAACTGCCCATGAACTGAGAAAAGTCAAGCGTTCAGCTGCCAAGATGCCACTTGCCACCAGTTTGGCCATATTTCAGAGCTGCAACATCACTGGAGTGCCCAAAAGCACAAGGTGTGCAATACTCAGAGACATGGCCAAGGTAAGAAAGGCTGAAAGACGACCACCACTGAACAAGACACACAAGCTGAAACGTCAAGACTGGGTCAAGAAATATCTCAAGACTGATTTTTCTAAGGTTTTATGGACTGATGAAATGAGAGTGAGTCTTGATGGGCCAGATGGATGGGCCCGTGGCTGGATTGGTAAAGGGCAGAGAGCTCCAGTCCGACTCAGATGCCAGCAAGGTGGAGGTGGAGTACTGGTTTGGGCTGGTATCATCAAAGATGAGCTTGTGGGGCCTTTTCGGGTTGAGGATGCAGTCAAGCTCAACTCCCAGTCCTACTGCCAGTTTCTGGAAGACACCTTCTTTAAGCAGTGGTACAGGAAGAAGTCTGCATCCTTCAAGAAAAACATGATTTTCATGCAGGACAATGCTCCATCACACGCGTCCAAGTACTCCACAGCGTGGCTGGCAAGAAAGGGTATAAAAGAAGAAAATCTAATGACATGGCCTCCTTGTTCACCTGATCTGAAACCATTGAGAACCTGTGGTCCATCATAAAATGTGAGATTTACATGGAGGGAAAACAGTACACCTCTCTGAACAGTGTCTGGGAGTCTGTGGTTGCTGCTGCACGCAATGTTGATGGTGAACAGATCAAAACACTGACAGAATCCATGGATGGCAGGCTTTTGAGTGTCCTTGCAAAGAAAGGTGGCTATATTGGTCACTGATTTGTTTTTGTTTTGTTTTTGAATGTCAGAAATGTATATTTGTGAATGTTGAGATGTTATATTGGTTTCACTGGTAAAAATAAATAATTGAAATGGGTATATATTTGTTTTTTGTTAAGTTGCCTAATAATTATGCACAGTAATAGTCACCTGCACACACATATATCCCCCTAAAATAGCTATAACTAAAAACAAACTAAAAACTACTTCCAAAACTATTCAGCTTTGATATTAATGAGTTTTTTGGGTTCATTGAGAACATGGTTGTTGTTCAATAATAAAATTAATCCTCAAAAATACAACTTGCCTAATAATTCTGCACTCCCTGTATTTGAAGTCTTTAGAAATGATACTCATCACACTACTATATCCAAATCAATTCAGAATCACGGATGCGCAATTCCGCTTTCAATCATTGCGCAATGATCACGAAAGATATAATTGCGCACACACGTTAACATGTGTTTGTGTCAGGATTCTCCTTAGGTATCACTTGTTAACAAGAATTAGGGGTTGCTGTACCTTTAACAACATTCTGCTTCACTTCCTGTTTCCTATAAAAGATTGCCACTCCTTTAGCTCATTGCTTGGTATTGAGTCAACCTTGATCCTATGCTCTCCTGACAATCTACAGATTACCCTTCTAGTGATTCAGCTTACTTGAACCCTTCTGCGCTGTTCACTCAGCTGCTGTGTTCTTATTCAAGATTCTCCTGCTGCTACGATACCATCAGACATTCCGGCCGGATCTAGAATACCAAGCCCTTGTTTGTAACATGGACCCAGCTGAGATGACCGCACAAATACAATCTCTTAATCAAAAAGTAGATTTACTGGCTGATGGCCTTAACACATTAAAAGCAGAGAATGTAGCACTTAAAGCTTACATAAAGGATTACCTAGAGACTAAAATACATACACCTGAGCCACAAGTTAGTCTTCCTGAAAAATTCTATGGAGACAGGGCACACTACAGAGATTTCAAAAATGCATGCCTCCTCCTGTTCACTTTAAAACCACAGTCATACCCTAATGATAGAATCAGAGTTTTGACTATTATCTCGTTCCTTAGAGGGGAACCACGCAGTTGGGCCAATAGTTTTTTTGAGACCAATGAAAATATTCTCAATTCATTGGATCAGTTTCTCTTAGCCATGGGTCAATTGTATGAGGACCCTTTCAAACAGCAGACTGCAGAGACAGCACTTAGGGCTTTGAAACAAAGAAAAAGGGTAGTCGAGGACTACATTACAGATTTCAAGAGGTGGGCAAAAGATTCCGAATGGAACAATCTATCTTTAAGGAATCAGTTCCGCCTGGGTCTAGCAGACTCTGTTAAAGATGAACTCTCCCGCACGGATATTCCTCCCACACTAGAAGAGTTAATGAAGCTCAGTATTACTATTGATAGGAGATTAAGGGAAAGACAGCATGAAAGAACATACCCAGAGGCATACACTAAGAAAAATACTAGTAGTACACCTGTCACTTCCTCTCACAAGACTAACATAGAACCAATGGAGATTGGCTTTCTAAAAGGCCCTTTAAGCCCCCAAGAAAAAATCAGGCGCAGGGAAAACAATCTGTGCCTCTACTGCGCTTCAGACGAACACTCAGTTAAGGATTGTCCAGCTCTGCAGAGATCTAACAAGGCTGAGTCTGTTACTTCTAGTAATTGTTATAATACTTCTGAATTAAGAACAACATACTGTAAACTCTCACTCTCTTTTCAGTGGGATCAACACCGGCTCAACGTGCCCGCAATAATTGACTCTGGTGCAACAGCTTGTTACATTGATAAAGATTATACATTTATCAATAAAATTCCGCTTATCCACAAAAAGTCTCCTGTTTTATTAAAGGGTATTGATGGAAGGCCTATTTCCTCAGGTCTTGTAGAGTTTCAAACAATACCCATACTAGTCTCTACCCCTGAACAACATAGGGAATATCTTACGTTTGATGTCATTGCTTCCCCTGCATCTCCAGTCATAATAGGGTTAAATTGGCTAACATTACACAACCCTGACATAAACTGGACAAATTTGACGCTTACTTTTTCCTCTAAATACTGCAGTACCACATGTTTCCCATTAAACATCATGCACATCACCCCGGTACAAGATGATATACATTTACCTGAACAGTACAGGGATTTTGCAGATGTATTTAGTAAAACTCAGTCGGAAAATCTTCCCCCACATAGGAAGTATGACTGCCCTATTGAGCTAGTCCCAGGGGCACAGATACCCTATGGCCATATCTTTCCTTTATCCAAACCCGAACTTTCACATCTAAAAACCTATCTTGAGGAAAATTTAAGAAAGGGATTCATTCGCCCCTCCACCTCTCCAGCTGGAGCGGGCATATTCTTTGTGAAAAATAAAGACGGCTCTCTACGGCCTATAGTAGATTACAGACAACTTAACAAGATCACAATAAAGAACCGGTACCCCTTACCACTTATCCCTGAATTGATCGAAAGATTAGAAGGGGCTAAATACTTCACCAAATTAGACCTCAGAGGGGCTTATAACTTAATACGTGTAAGAAGTGGTGACGAATGGCTCACGGCGTTCTGTACACGATACGGCCTGTATGAGTACACCGTGATGCCATTCGGCTTATGTAATGCCCCGGCCACCTTTCAACATCTAATCAACGATCTCTTTAGAGATTTTCTAGATGTTTTCCTTGTTATATATTTGGATGACATACTCATTTACTCAAAGACCTTCTCTGAACATATTCTACACGTAAGACAGGTACTCTCTAGGTTGAGGAGTAATTTCCTTTATGCAAAACCCGAGAAGTGTATTTTCAACACACAGAGTATAACCTTTTTAGGCTATGTAATAACATCCACTGGAATTCACATGGAACAAGCCAAGATTCAGGCCATTATCGATTGGCCCCCGCCTAAAACCAGGAAAGAGGTACAAAGGTTCCTTGGTTTTGCGAACTTTTATCGGAAGTTCATAAAGAACTTCTCGAACATAACAAAGCCTCTAACTTTCCTAACTAAATCCAATTCACCTTTTAAATGGAATACTGAAGCTCAATCAGCATTTGATATACTAAAACACCGCTTCACTACCGCACCAATCCTGAGATTTCCTAACCCCGAACTACCTTATACCCTGGAGGTAGACGCTTCAGATGTAGCCGTAGGAGCAGTCTTATCTCAACGTTCTGGTATAAACCAACCCCTCCATCCTGTAGCTTACTTTTCTCGCTGTTTGTCCAGCTCGGAACAAAACTACCCTATTGGAGATAAGGAGCTCCTTGCCATTAAGTTGTCACTCGAACACTGGCGTCACCTACTAGAGGGCACTTCAGTTCCCACTGTCATATATACGGACCATAGGAATCTCCAATACCTTAAAACTACAAGGACACTTTCCGCTAGACAGGTCCGCTGGAACCTCTTCTTCTCTAGGTTTAATTTTCAGATTGTCTACCGGCCAGCGAAGAAAAACCATAAAGCAGATGCCTTATCAAGGTTACCTATCCACACTCGTTTCGACTATCCAAAAGATACTATCATCCCATTAGAAAACTTTGTCTCTTTTGTCATAGACACCAACCCAAGTCTCTCCCATGAGCAATCTTTGGACTCCAGTAAACCGATCTCCCACTTGCAGAAGAAGACTGATGGTTTATACTACTTCAAGGATAAATTATACATCCCTCCTAAATTAAGACAGATTGTTCTGCAGTCCTCACATGAATCTTTACTTGCTGGGCATCCCGGCATTAAAAAGACACAGGAACTTATCACACGTTCTTATTGGTGGCCAGGAATCTGTCAAGACATAAAAAAGCACGTCCTCACCTGTACAGAATGTACAGTTTCCAAAAGAGCTAAACATCCTCCCTATGGACTCTTGATTCCAATACCTACACCTAGCAGACCTTGGCTAGAGATCGCTCTAGATTTCATCGTTGATCTTCCAAAATCAGACAACAACACCACCATCTTATTTGTTGTCGACCTGTTCAGTAAAATGTCACACTTCATTCCTTACCATAAACTTCCCTCTGCATCTGAAACCATTCAACTACTTATTCATCATGTTTTTAAGCTTCACGGTATCCCCGATTCTATGCTTACTGACAGAGGAACTCAATTTTCTAGCAAACTCTGGAGTGAATTCTGTAAGGTTTTTTCAATTGACAAACGGCTGAGTACGGCTTACCATCCTCAGACCAACGGCCAGACTGAGAGGTCGAATCAGTGGCTCGAGCAGTTCCTTAGGACTTACTGTTCGTCTCAACCACTGCAATGGTCAAAGCATCTTCCCTACGCAGAGTTCTGCTTCAATAACACCACTCACTCCACAACTAAACAAACTCCATTCTATACTAACTATGGATATCATCCCAGATTTCAACTACTGCCCGACAACCAGAGTTTTTCACCCAACATCTCAGATCTTTCCATTCTTATTTCGTCCAATTTTTCCACTGTTAAGGCTGCTATAGAAGATGCAAAGAAGACCCAAAAGTTCTATTATGACAGGAAAAGAATACCATCTCTGTTGTACTCGATTGGTGACTTAGTTTGGTTATCAAACAAAAACCTCAAACTTAACATTCCTTGTAAGAAATTTGCTCCACTTTTTATTGGACCGTACCCTGTGACTCACATCGTCAATTCCAATGCTGTTCGTCTCAAGCTGCCTGATTCAATGAAGGTGCACCCCACCTTTCATGTATCCCTGCTAAAACCCTACAAGGCTCTCAGGAACTCCTCTTCTGGTACCGTCCATCCTGAGGTTGTTGTGGACCCTAACACTGAATACGAGGTGCTTTCTATCCTGGACTCCCGTATCCATCGTGGAGTTCTTCAATATCTCATCCGTTGGAAGGGTTACACCCCGGATGATGATTTGTGGGAGCCTGCTGTTAACATCTCCGCTCCTAGACTGGTTGCACTGTTCCATCGTAGGAATCCTGACCGTCCCAGTCCTTGAGCCCCGGGGTTGCTCCTTGAGGAGGGGGTCCTGTCAGGATTCTCCTTAGGTATCACTTGTTAACAAGAATTAGGGGTTGCTGTACCTTTAACAACATTCTGCTTCACTTCCTGTTTCCTATAAAAGATTGCCACTCCTTTAGCTCATTGCTTGGTATTGAGTCAACCTTGATCCTATGCTCTCCTGACAATCTACAGATTACCCTTCTAGTGATTCAGCTTACTTGAACCCTTCTGCGCTGTTCACTCAGCTGCTGTGTTCTTATTCAAGATTCTCCTGCTGCTACGATACCATCAGACATTCCGGCCGGATCTACAAGATCAATCCGCAGTGATGTCACACGCCAACGGAACAGATCAACCAGGCAATTGCCGCTGCTCACATCCACATCGGAACTCTAAGTTGGCATTGAAGCTACCTCTCAATATCTGTACTTGCCATCCGGCTCTGATAAGGTACCTCTCTTCCTCTCTTTTACTACGGGTTTATCCAAACTTACCATATACTCGCAGCTATCATGTTTTAATCAATTACTACCAGCAGTATGTATGCTCTAGTTAACTCTGCCTATAGTTTTTTCAATCAGTCTCATTTGTAACTTTCATTTCTTAATTAGAGTTCTGTAAGCTGATACTTTATAGCTACAGTCTCTCAGCTTGTATTTTTTCTATAACTTCTGTCATTATTCCACACAAGTTTCATTTATTAAACTTAACTGCATTTCACTGTAGTAACTGACAGGTGGCAGTTCTAAGCTCTTCTTAATTTTTATTTGAAACTCATATCAACTGCTTAGAATTATACTTGGGACTCACGTTGTCATTCTGGCAACCTATGTGTTTTTCATATAATTCTAATCCACAATCCCAAACTTTTATCTCAGCAGCTGTGGTCTAATTGAAGTTTCCTCTTTGTTCTCTAGATAACTTTGTTTTCCAAAAAGACTGTGACAGTTTGCTGTAACAGTGGCATAACTTTAGACATGTTGGTCAAATCACGGATGCGCATTTCCGCTTTGAATCATTGAGCAATGATCACGAAAGATAGAATTGCACACACACGTGAACATGTGTTTGCTGTAACAGTGGCATAACTTTAGACATCTTGGTCAAATCACGAATGCGCATTTCCACTTTGAATCATTACGCAATGATCACGAAAGATAGAATTGCGCACACACGTGAACATGTGCTGCTGTAACAGTGGCATAACTTTAGACATGTTGGTCAAATGTATACATGAATTAGTATATATGTGAAGAATAGAGTATTCTTATTTACAATATTCTACATTATAAAAGCTATACTAACAAGATCAAAATAAAAATGTAACAATCTCTATCAATTGATGACAATGCAAGAAGACACAAAATGACAACAACATAAAAGATAGAAAATAAGAATACATGATCTCTTTATTTATACATTAATTTAGGAAACAATGAACTCACGTGAATACAAATATAATTTTACATTGTCAATTAGAATATAAAAATCTGATTGTTCGTGTCCATGGCCTGATTTGTATTAATGATATCTAATCCTGATTGAATATTTTACAGATATGGATGTTCCTGCTGGAATCTCGAGCCTGTGTTCGTCACAGCATAGTATGTCTCATTTTAATTTACCTTTGTCTTACAAACTTGGACATAACATTACCTAATCCATTCACATTGATCTATATTTATATGGATACTCTTATTCCCTTTTCTTGTTATTTTAAAATAAGAATCACGAATCAGAGTTGGGATTCCATTGTAATACAAATCTCAATTTATGAGTATTTGAAGATATTCCTTTGATTCTTGATATCTTCATTATTATTTTTTTTATAACTTTATTTATAGTAATAGGATCCATTACACTCATAACAGGTCATACAAAGAAAATTACATGAATACAGTTGGATATACATTGACCAGATAAAACCAGATCCATGCCATATGTTACACAATCCAAGAGTCTTTCTTTTGTAAAAAGCATGGTATACAAAGTCTAAATAACATGAATACAGTTAGATATACATTGACCAGATAAAACCAGGTCCATGCCATATGTTACACAATCAAAGAGTAATTATTTTGTAAAAGACATGGTATACAAAGTCTAAAACACCTGAGACATCAAAGAGTGATCTGAATCCACTTTTTCAAATTTTCAATATACATCATACACATAATATAAACAATAAAACAAACAACCAAACAAACAGTAAATAATAACTTACCCAAAGCCCCCCCAGATCTCCCTCCACAGACCAGGACTCGAAACAAAAGCATAGGATTTATTTAAAGGGGGAGAGAATTAACCAGAACAGTTAGAGAGGCACCAATTGCCCCTAAGATTTTCTTTAAGGATATAAAGACTATTTCTGAAAGGATAAACAATTCTATCTCTGACGGCAACCGGCAAGCTTAACAAATATGGTTTCCATTTATGCATAAGTCTTTTTATTCTTCTCTCCGGGTCACCTTTAACATATGCTTGTTCTATCAACATTTGAGAATGAACCTTTTTTGTGAAGTACTGGAAGGGGGAGATTTGTCCTCCGCCCAACCAGACAGGATTAGCTGCCTCGCCAGGACAATAACTGTGGAAATGAAAGTGTCAAAATTATGTTTTTGTCCCACTAGTATCAGGAAAATAATCTGCTGAGGGGAGAGGCGTATCTGAGTTTTAATCAGTTTGGATAACCAGAAAGAGATTTTGTTCCCAAAACTGGACAATTTGGGACAATCACTAGATGGATCCAGTCTAGAGAGGGAAAGCTACATTTTGTACAGACATCTCTAGCTCCAGGTATCCATTTGGTCATATATGCCTGCTGTATAATTTTTAAATGTGATTCCTGTAGGTTTGCTGAAATAGTTATGGACTGGATTTTGCTCAGACTGGCCTCAATAAGGTCTTCATCTACCGTTAAACCAGTAAAACCAGACCATTTAGATACTCTCCATTGCCCAGTGTGACCCTCACAGTGTTGGAGTAGTAGATTATATATATTAGCAATGGCATATGACCCTGACCTAGCCAAGGCACACAACTTATCGATATTGGTTGTGTCAGTCGAGAGTGTACCATCAGATTTCAACTTATGTATATAGTGTCTACATTGGAAGTAAGCAAAGCTATGATTGCTAGGAAGGCTAAACATATTCCATAGCTCCTGAAAGGGTACAACATCCAATGTTAGTGGGTTAACTAGCTGTCTAAGTGTGGTAAGTCCTTTCTGCTGCCATGTTCTAAATGTTTCCGTAGTATAACCCGGGAGGAACTGCAGATTGCCCTGGATTGGTAAATATTTGCTCACAGACCTCCGTATTCCCCAAAATTTACAGATCTTATCCCATGCCCTTAAGGGGTCCTGATAAAGTATATAAGTTTGTATATGTACTGGCAAAGAGGTTAGATCTGCATGAGGGAGAAACGCAATATTTATTGGATTGACTAAGCATGCCTCGAGAGCAGGAATCGTGAAATGATTATTGCCCACCAGCCAGTCCAATGTCAATTTAGCTAGAGTCGCCCAATTATACCTTAGAATATTTGGGAGTTTAAGCCCTCCCCTGTTCATTGGCATAAAAAGAAAGGATTTCCCTATTCTAGGCTTTTTCCCCTTCCATATAAAGTGCCCCAAAGCAGTTTGCAGAGAATTAACATCTCAGTGTTAAAGGAGAAGGGGGAGCATCTGCAACTGATAAAGAAGTTTAGGCAGCAGCACCATTTTAAAAAGATGAACCCTGCCTGAAAGGGAGATTGTCAACTTCGCCCATCCTACAAGCATCTGGTTGATATGTTTAATAGCTTCCCCATAATTCAGATTATATATTTTATTAGGGTTAACATGTACGCGGATACCTAAATACTTGAAAGAACCATCTGTAATTTTAAGATCTTTATATGGTAGTACAGTATTTTGTGTGTTTTCTAGCCAGGTAATCTCTGATTTATCAATGTTCACCTTATAGCCTGAGAAGGTGCAAAATTCATCAATAAGTATCAAGAGTTTATTTAAATTAATGTGTGGGTTACCTATGAAAAGCAACAAGTCATTGGCATACATCGACAGATGTTCTATATGATCCAGCAATTTAAGACCCTCGCAATTCTGTCTAATGTAACAGGCCAGAGGTTCTATAACCAGATCGAACAACAGGGGGGAAAGTGGGCAACCCTGCCTCGTACCTCTCTGTAACAAAAAGGAAGGAGAGAGCCCTCCATTAACTATCAGAGTCGCCCTGAGAGCTCTATACAGTCTTTGAAGAAACTCTGAAAAATGACCTGTAAAACCAAACCGCTCCAAAGTGGTATGTAGGTGATCCCACTCAATCCTATCAAAAGCCTTCTCCGCATCCAGCGCTAAGAAGCAGGCATCAGGAAGGTTAAATGGCTTAGAGGAATGAGTGTTATACCAGTAATGAGATGTGATTGCTAAAGTCTTACGTATATTAGTTACTGATGAACGGCCTTTAATAAAGCCCATTTGATCTGAGTGTACAATGGAAGGCATAACCTAAGATTGTCTGTCTGCCAGGATTTTAGTTAATAGCTTATATTCCCCATTTAATAAGGAGATTGGGCGGTAGGAAGAGGTGTTGGTAAGGTCTCTGTCAGACTTGAGCAGTAAAGAGATATTAGCTTCAGAGAATCTACAATTTATTGCTGTGGTTCCTTGTAAATAGGCAGTATACAGAGAGGAAAGAATGGGCGCTATGTCTTGACCTAAAAGTTTATAATACTCTGAGGGTAGGCCATCCAGCCCTGCTACTTTGCCCAGCTTGACATTGCGTATTGCTCTAATGACCTCCTGCACACTGATTTTGTCATTAAGAAATGATTTTTGTTCATCTGATAAACTAGGGAGCTGCGTAGAACTCCAGAACTGCTGTTTTTTTTCCAAGTCTACTTCCTGACTAGAATAGAGAGAAGTGTAATAATTCACAAATTCTGCCATAATTTCCTTAGTGTCTGAAATTAATTGGGTCTGGGAAGTAATGGCTGAGATGTATGATTTCGGTTTATAAGCCTTAACTATATTCGCCGAAAGATTACCTGATTTATTACTGTGTCGAAAATATCAACCTTGTCTACATATATTATATCTATAGTCCCGTTGTGTCAAGAAAGTGTCTCTGGCCAGTTTGAGATCATAGTAATGATGTCTAGTCAAGGGCATAAGGTCAGCTAGATAACTGTTGTAAGCGTCTGTGAGGATAGAAAGAAATTCATTTTCTATCCGTTTGAGATTTCTATTCTAATGAGCAGTGAAGGAAGTTATACAACCCCTCATCACCGCCTTCGAGGCATGCCAAAATCAGGGTCATTGAGGTGTTGTGCATTATCTGTTGTATAGTGTGTCCAAGAGGATTTAAGGTGTTGGTGAAAATCTACATTACCATAGAGGTAAGAAGGAAATCTTCACTGTCAAAGGCCACAACAGGAGCTGGCTGTAGTATCAAGGCAATCGGGGCATGATCTGAGATCATTACTTGGCCTATAGATGTGTGGGGGATCTGAGGAGTGAGGATCTGAGAGGTTAGGAAATATTCAATTCTTGACATTGAGTTGTGTGATTTTGACAAACAAGTCCCTAGCGTTGGGGTTCTGCGATCTCCATAAATCTACCAAATCTAGGGTATCTTTAAAGGATTTAATTAACGTGTCCTCTCTCTTGTGCCTAACCAAGTGCATTTTGGACTTTTTAGACGAGACCGGGTCTTGTAACCTATCTAACGGTAAGGCCTGAGCCAAATTAAAATCTCCCCCTACAATAAAGGGAGCATCATATGTTGCCAACTTTGCCAGCAAGGCAGTCCAAAAATTAGAGCAGTATTCATTAGGGCCGTAGACATTGCATATTGTATATGTAAAGGAGTTCATGTGTAAAAGGGCTATGATATATCTACCCCTCTTATCCACAACCACCAGTGAAAAGGATACTGAGAGACCCTTACGCACCAAAATAGCCACCCCCTCTTTCTACCCTCTGTAGGGGAGTACAATACCTGCCCCACCCACCGACTATTCAATTTCTCATGTTCTTCCACTGTTAGCTTAGTTTCCTGTAGGAAAGCTATGTCTGTATGGAAATTTTTTAACTGTTGTAAAATCATGCTTCTCTTTGCCGGGGATGTGATGCCCCCTACATTCCAGGAGGTCACCCCAAGAGGTTTAGTCATGTAGAGATAATATTAATGCCAAGGGGTGTCTGATGTAACCATGCACAAAGGTATGCTCATAACTCAAGGGTAATGGAGGAGGGAAAACAGTTGTATGACTCACTATTATGAACTGGGTGTATGATACTGGATGGAGTTTCTGAGGGTCCCGGCCCGTGGAGGTCCAAACATCAGGCACCCGAAATCCCCCTGACACAAATGGAGAAAGGCAACAACAAATTGAAACAAATACAATCTTTTATAGCATGGCAAAACAATATTACAGGTATAGTATGACAAAACTTTAATATTCCTGACATTGTTCAATATACCTATAGGGGGCATAAGAGTGACGGAAGATAAGTAAACTCCAAAGGAGCAAAGAGGGAGCACCAAAAGGGCCCAAGAAGGCAATAGGGAATCTGCAACCTGGGGGTAGGGGACCAACTGAGCATTATAGTGAGTATACAAAAGTGAAATCGGGCAACAAAGGGACCCAAGGTTAACAAAAGTCCCCACAGGAAAATAAACCCCCCCAGGCTCAAATGATATATGTATAACAAACACAATGTCCAGGCCTAACTGATGCCAGGGACAATCATTTAATAAGGGATGGGTAGGGTATAGAACCGAGTAGTTTTATGGTGAGGAACATAAAAAATCTCTGAAAGGGAGATATATCTGAATTGTAGGTGAGGGCTGATGGGCTAAGAACACAAAACATATTGCATGATACAACAATAAATTCAACATAACCATGAACCTTATAACTCTCCCCAATAACAAATCAGCAGGGGACAAATAAAATGAACAATTACAATCCTCTAGGGACTCAGAAGTACTTGCTGTATCCGCTCTATGGAAAGTAGTGAACGAAACCCAATCAGGTACACTTGTTCCTCGAGGTAAGCCTCAATTGTAAAGACTATGAGTGAAATCAGCAAGTCTCCCGAGACAACCCTTGATCTTGGCATATGGTAAACATTTTGCTAAAACATTAGATAGCAGGAAGAACAACGTGGTCACCTGTAAACAAAGGTTAACATACATTGTGAACTATTATAAAGACAAAGAGAGACTGAATCATATACTTATCAACCATTGTCCTGCCTCTTTTCAGAGGCCAAGTAAGCTTGAACTGCTGCTGGTGAATGAAATATCTTGGGACCTGAAGCTGTAAGGAGTTTAAACTTGGCTGGGTACAAAGAGGGCAACCCTACGCCCCTGCTCATGAAGTTGCGAGCAGAGAGGAGAAAATTCTTTGCGTTTTTTCGTTACCTCCATAGAAAAATCCTGAAACAGCAGAACACGACGATCTTCATATTTAAGTTCCTTTATATTTCTGTAAGCTCTCAGTATAGCCAATTTGTCTTGATAATTTAGACACTTGAAGATAACTTGACGGGGTCTCTCTTTTGAGTTTTCCAGAAACCTGTCTGGGCCTATACGATGCGATCTTTCAATGTCCAGAGGTAGATATTCTGTAGACATCTCCAGCAATTTAGGCAGAGTAGATGCTGTAAACTGTAGTAAATCTTTTTCTTTGATCGTTTCTGGCACTCCTACTATTCGCAAGTTGTTTCGTCTGCTGTGGTTCTCAAGATCCTCTACTTTATCTTGTAAGTATTGATTTTGTTTCAAGAGGTTTTTGAGTGAACTGATTCTTGCTGTCTGTCCTCAACCTCTGAAATTCTGTGCTCAGAGGCAGTAAGGCATGTGGAGAATGCCCGCATCTCGCTGGTGATTGTATCTACCCCAGCTTGTAAAGAGTCCATCTTTGGTAGAAAAAAAGGCTTTAAGCTCTTGTAACAGAGATCCATGGTCATTTGGGGGGCTGTTGCCAGAATCCAACTGGGGTGGGTCCATAGCTTGAGTGTCAGCAGCTAATTTAAGTTTCTTATCCTGTGTTCTTGATCTATGACTCATAGCGTCTTTTTTAGGCAGAGACAGCCTTGGGAAGTAATCGTTAACTTTCATAGAACCCCCAACAAGAACAAGCTGATTTATGCAGATCTTTAGATGGAAATATGATAAGAAAATGGGGGATGGGACTCCACACAGGCACAGGTTCAAGCCCAAGTAGTATCAGCAGTACAGTACACAGGAAGCTATAAGCATTCCAAGCCAATATAGCACAGGGTAAAACAACACACTTCTCACAGTAAGCCGCAATTCACAGCCCTCCCCAGATCACAAGGTCAGTGAAGTCCTAAAGTAGAAAGGCCTTTAGTATAGCCTAACCAGGTCAGCACCCACAGGAATATTTTGTGAGCTAGCAAACGAGACTGAGGGGTGTATTATAAAATGGTAGAGGGTCTCACCTCTCCACCTCCCAAAGTGTAGATATAGTTGATGGTAGCTGGAATTATCCCATAGGAGGTCTCCAAAAATCAGGCCCCAGTGTGTGTCCAAGTATCTGAAATGGCTTAGAGGAGTAGAAAAATGGCAGGCACTACGCACATGAATAGTGTGCAAAAAACAGTCCACAATTTACTCAAAAGTATACGGTAAATACCAATCCATGAAATGCCTGAACAATGTGGGGCAGTACATCAATAAAGCTTAAAGTCACTGGTGGAGTGGACAATAGCAAATGTCTAGCTGAAATTACCCTTTTCAGGCTCCTAAGTTATATCACCCTGCGCATCTCACATAGATTATGCCCCGTTTGTGTAGCAATTCACCTGAACCAGTGTGGAATATGCAGGGCCTGCCGATGCAATTGTGGGTGCCAGCGGAGCGTTTTGCCCCTACTATGCAAAACTGAAGAGGCCAGATTCATGTTAGTTCAGGCTGCGGAGAGTTCTGTGGTGCTTCCTCCTAATATGGCGCCGTTCGTGCCTCTTCTCTGTTCCCTCCGTGGGCCAGGACAGATGGCAAAGTCCTGCGTGCAAGAGCTAAACTCTATTTTCGGCCAAAGTGTGGTGGCAGGAGTCCGATCCTTCACTCGGCAAGATTAAGGCACGGGGTTAAACGGAAAAAGCTTTTTTGAGCTTTTTTTAAGAATTTAGTTACGGAGCTTTTTTGCTGCTTGTCCAAAGCCCCACCCACCGGAAGTCTGATATCTTCATTATAATTTATTTATGTAATGTATTTATGATTTAGTCACAACATGTGATTTTCAAAAACTTTAAAATGTGCTTCTATTATCTACCTTGTTTCAGTCTATTGTTATCCTTAGTTGAAAATCATATATAGGTAGGCTGGGAGTAACCTGCTGATTGCTTGATGCACAAAATTGCCTATTTTAATTTGTTCAACACATGTCTTCAGATAACAGTAGTGCATAGTTGCTCCTTAATAAAACTTTCAAAGACAATGAAGCAAACTAGAAAACAAAAAGTATATTTGAAAGGTTTTTTAAATCACAGGCTGGATTTGAATCATGCAAATTAATACAATTACACATTTGGAGTTTTATGTCCCTTTAAAAGCAAAGGATAATTAAAGAATCCTGATGATATCCTTAAATTACATATTTGATTGTAATTGCATGCTCCATCCCATTCATTACATCAACATATGGACTAGACAATTCATTAACAGCGACATTGTCAAATAAAGATATTTCAATATTTAATATTAAAGGGACACTGAACCCTAAATTTCTCTTTTGTGATTCAGATAGAGCATGCAATATTAATAAACTTTCTCATTTACTCCTATAATCAAATTTTATTCATTTTCTTTGTATCTTTATTTGAAATGCAAGAATGTAAGTTTAGATGCCGGTCCATTTATGGGGAATAACCTGAGTTGTTCTTGCTGATTGGTGTATACATTCACCGACCAATAAACAAGTGCTTTTCGTGATTCTGAAACCAAATATTGCTTAGCTGCCTTATTTTTCAAAGAAAGAAAGCAAGAGAACGAGGACAAATTGATAATAGGAGTAAATTAGAAATATGCTTAAAATGTTATGCTCTATCTGAATCACAAAATTAAAGATTTGGGTTCAGTGTCCCTTTAATAATACATATCTTTATTAATCCTTACACTGTTTTGATGAAACAATATTTATATCTATATCACATATTCACTCTTGGACTTCCTTTATATATATAAGCATACTCTAACAGCACCATGATGACATATTTTTACAAATATCTTCTGTTTTGTATTGTGAGAAATATGTGTTGTGTCCTAAAACAGATTACTGTACATTGCACAAATGGATCGATGTGCCACATGGCTTAGGTTTGATTTGTTACCTGTTGTTATTCCAAGTGTTGTGTGTGTGTATTATTTTAAAAACATGGATCAATAGTTATATTTAGATATGCCATAGAATCATATGAGAATAATTTGCTGTCTAATATAGTAAGAAATCAAACATATGTGAAAGACATTTTCTTTACAATCACTTTGATTAACTCATACATTTTTGGTTCATATTAGTGCTCTTTTATTCACATTTCTAAGTATATTATTTGTTATATTCTCGACTAATGTGACTTAGTGATGTCCAAACTGTGTTCACTAATATATTTAATATCATTAATAGATGTAGTTGTTGTGGCGAGCATAGAGGGATCCAGCAGCAATGGTGACCTGCCTTTGCAGGATTCTGGTAAGTCCATTGACTCATTCATATGTCATTGAAGGTGTATTTTTAATAAATATTATGATTATGATTCTGATGAAGCATTGCATTTGAATAAAACATATAATTTACTCCTCTGATTATATATAATTTTTTTAATTTTTTAAGATTAAGATCTCAAAGCTTCTTAGTCTACACCTTTGTGCTTCAGAACATGGCTAGCATATGTTTATTTTTAGTATAAATTTAGACAACAAACATGAAGTGATACACACATGAGAACTCTTAAATGTTCCATTTACTCAGCTTTTAAGAATATTTTAAAAATACAGACACTAAAATGCAATTATTACTCATCGATAATTACAAATCGAATTTCATTTGTATGCTCCATTAAAATGATGTAATTCCTAACTTTGGTTCAGTATCTCTTTAATGCAACATTGATGTGTGTCCTTGAGCAACAGTAACATATGTTAGAATATAGGATTTTAACATGTACACAACATATTATGTTTTACAGAGGTTGATGTAACATGTGAGATGGAGGAGGAAGTGGCTCCCTTGGAGTCTGATGGAATGTCAAATATATCTAACATGTATCGAACATGTGTTATTGTTTAAAAAAAATTCTCTTGAAGAAAAAGAAAGTCTACAGCTTTGGCACTTTAAAATTTATTATTACATTATTTTTCCAATGCACTACTTCCCCCCTTTCTATATCATACAGCATGAACATATGTATGTATTTTTTGTAAATTTATGTATGATTTGTCATTGTCATTAATGACATCATGATGTCACATGCATATTCCATGCCATACCACAATAATCATCTTCTGATTGTCCATACAGTCATTGCTATTCATCTGAGTGCCTAAATACAGACCATATCCTTATATCATCATTGTTTATAAATTGTAAACCACTTCTAAGTATACATAAAACATAATCATGTTTAAATTCCTTGATTTAATGTCATGATGTATGAGATGTAAATATATTTAAAATATATTTATGTGTAGACTGTCCATTTCAATCCAACAAACATAAATATTCCACAAAATTAAAGCATGCATTGATGAATGTGTCTATTAATATTGGTATGACATACATTTAATCCTAATGTAAAAGAGAGATCCACAACATTAATTTGAAAATTGAATCAGATAGAGAAGATTATATTATTAATCAATAATATGAATGGTAGTATCTAGTGTGTATATATTCTGAAGAGTAATTGATTGAAGAATCAAGCTTAAAATTAGGCCATTAAAGATTACAAAGGCAATCACCAAAATATATATGTAAATCAGTGTTTACCTGGTTTAAAACGCTAGGTGGAGTGGCCATTTAAATTTCATAATATTACACACTCCCATATTATTCAATTGTTGAATATTCTGATATCAATCCACGGGCATGTGTCTAAAAGAACTCTATTGCATTTCAATCTCATATGCATACCTGCATACCGAAATATTATACAAAATATAAATATATTATCAATTCATAAATATTAGCACATAATGTTGCCTTTGATAAATATGATTTGTAATCTATTTATGAAATATTACATGAAAAATAACAGTGTGCATATCTTCTAAGTATTTGTATTTGATTCCAATCAATCAATAACTTAAAACATAGTCATTATTGTGACTTGGTATCAATATTTTATGAGAACAAGAATCAAGACTTTAACTAATGTATAATCTTTATTTCTTTCAAGATAATAATATTTATTGATATCATATATGTCTATTTTTTATATATTTCAGATGGACCTTCCACTTCTGGGCATCAGCCTCCTGCCCCTCCCCAGTCAGAAGCCCCTCCCCAGCCACAAGCCCCTCCCCAGCCCCAAACTATTCCTCCTGACCTGTCCCTCCCAAAAAATGCAACTTTGCCCCCCCTCGCTGCTCTCCCCGTATTGCCGCCCATACAGCTCCCCCACCTGCCCAACCCCCAACTCACCAGGCCCCTGACTCCTCAGCTGTACAGGGTATCCCAGAGCAGCAGCCCAATCCCATCCCTCCCCCTCCAGACTTTTAACCCAGTCCCCACCTTCATTGTCCTGGGTGTCGGATTGTCCTTCCCAGCCACATATGTAAGTATCATTACAAATCCACATTATAACATACTTTCTTAAATGGACATTATAGTGATATAATTAGACATAAATTGATTTTTAAATTCAAAAAAGTTTTGATAAAACTTTTCTTTATTTGATTAATCTAAATGTTTCGGATCTTCAGTTTGGTGAAATCAACATCCACATTTTCAAATATCTAAATGATATTGCTTAGATGTTGTATATCTATTCTGTATTTGACAATATTTTGTATTTGTTATTACTGCCCTTTTCACAGTGTGTCATAAACCAAAGAAATATATTTTTCAAGATTGAGAGGGTTTGGATTTGTGTTAAGATCTTAAAGGGACAGTATACTTTAAAATAGTTTTTTCCCTTAATGTGTTTACAATTAGTTTTTGGACCAGCGGCAGAGTATAAAATGTATGCGATTTGCTTGTGTATATGAATTAGCTGATTTGGTGTTTTCAAGCCACAACCTAATAAAATGGTTTGAACTTGTAGGTATTATCAGATCTTATTACTTTATCCCATTTTGAAAATATACATGCTTCTTTATCTCATATCACTCCATATACCAATCACCAATACTTGGATAGAACAACTGAAAATTAACTTTTTATTACCATATCTCTTCTATAACCCACTGGGAGTGTAATTTCTACTGCTTGCTGTGTTTACACAGCTTGGCCTCGAGGCCAAAAGGTTTAAGGATAGGTATGGATACCAAAGGCTAAATAAACTATTTCTGATGCCAATGTAAGGACAATGGAAAATAATTCATTTAATACACTCCAGCAGGTAAAGTGGATCGTGAACCAATAAAAGGGGAGAACATTTTTTTAGTAAACTGTCCCTTTAATGGTTTATCTATGAAGAACATATTTAATATGTAAATCTTCTATATAGAATATTTAATTATAATAATGATTTGTCTTTTTATTATTACAATGTCTCTTTGCTCTCTTTTATTATGTGCTTGAATTAACAATAATTTTCATACTTTATTTTTGTTTAGGTTGTGACTCAGCATGGTTAACGCTAGAGGCTCTAGCACGTATAGAGCAGACCATGCTGAGGAACAGTCTGTTGCTGGGAAGGATGCACGACGCCATGCATAACAAGCTGCAGATGCAGCGCTTGACTCTAGAGCACGTTCTGCGTCTAGAGTCAATACATGAATCCGTAGCTGGAAATGCACAGGACGATGAGGGTCAGGCTTATGCCCCATAAGTGGAGGATCTGGAGATGCTCCGAAGGCACAGATATGAATCTTCCATCCACATGTTACTTTTTTTGTATTTATTGTTGCCATTTGGCCTTTTTTGTTTTTTTGTTTTGCCTGTTTACTATTTCACCTTTTCAGATGGCTCCAATGGGGCTGTGTTGGCCCTTGTCAACTCCCTCCAAGGACTGTGATGCACTCTTTCACCTAAGCAGATGGCTCCAATGGGACTGTGTTGGCCCTTGTCAACTCCCTCCAAGGACTGTGATACACTCTTTCACCTTGTCAGATGGCTCCAATGGGGTTAACAACTAGGCAATATAGGAAAGACACTGTTTATCTGGTGCTATCAGGCACTTGTAGTTACTTGTAGTTACCGCAGTTGATAGGTCAAGTTGGCAATAATTGACAAATATATTTATAGCTGGTAATAATAGGTAGAAACTTTAATTTAACCCAAAGGGACAATAATTTGAAAATTATGGTATTAGCAGGTAACCAGCTCTTTGCAATTTGATACAAGTTACCACAAGTCACTTTTTAATTATTTAACCCCTTTTTTTATTTGATTCAATATATCTCAGCTGAGTATCATTCTGCAAATAAAGTTACCAAATTAATTGTGGTTTAACAAACTTTATTGGGACAAAGATAAATACAGTTGTTGTATTAAGCAAGCCAAAAATAAGGCAACGTTTAATTATTCAACAACAGTTGTGAAACAGGAACCCCATGTTTGTTGCTCTCCACACCACCTTAGACTAAAAGTAATAATTAACATTAGGGAGAGTGTTTTTAATCGTAAGTGTAGGAAGCAGATTTCTGATAAATCAAGCTGTCAATTTTACACAAACATAATAAAAGTTAAATTTTAAATTCTTTTTTTTTTTTTCACTGTGTTGATTTAACGTGGGAAATGATTTTCTCAAACAGTGTATAGAAGCATACTTTTTTGACTTAGTTCACACACCAGTGACCTGAGTCTATTTGTAAATTCCAATGGGGCTGTGTTGGCCCTTGTCAACTCCCTCCAAGGACTGTGATGTACTCTTTCACCTTGTCAGATGGCTCCAATGGGGCTGTGTTGGCCCTTGTCAACTCCCTCCAAAGACTGTGATGCACTATTGCACCTTGTCAGATGGCTCCAATGGGGCTGTGTTGGCCCTTGTCAACTCCCTCCAAGGACTGTAATGCACTATTTCACCTTGTTAGATGGCTCCAATGGGGCTGTGTTGACCCTTGTCAACTCCCTCCAAGGACTGTGATGCACTCTTTCACCTTGTCAGATGGCTCCAATGGGGCTGTGTTGGCCCTTGTCAACTCCCTCCAAGGACTGTGATGCACTCTTTCACCTTGTCAGATGGCTCCAATGGGGCTGTGTTGGCCCTTGTCAACTCCCTCCAAGGACTGTGATGCACTCTTTCACCTTGTCAGATGGCTCCAATGGGGCTGTGTTGGCCCTTGTCAACTCCCTCCAAGGACTGTGATGCACTCTTTCACCTTGTCAAATGGCTCCAATGGGGCTGATTTATCAATCTGACTTTTTGTAACGTTATCTTATTTCTTTATGTTTTATGACATAATAAAATAAATGTAATTAATATATTATTTGTCCTCTTTATTCATGTCATTTATTAAAATCTATATTTTATGTGGTTAATCCTTAAAGGGACATGAAACCAAAAAATGGTCTTTCATGATTCAGATATATAATAACATTGTCAATAAATGTAATATTTACATCTCTTATTTAATTTTCTTCATTTTCTTGATATACTTTGCAGAAAGGTTTATCTTTGCAAGATCATGAGTAGCAGAGAACTGAGGTTCTAGATGTTGATTGTTGTTTGTATATATATATATATATATATATATATATATATATATATATATATATATATATATATATATATATATATAGTTGTTGGCTCATCCATGTGTTCATTTCTGAACTATTCGTGAATTGATGCATCTTTAACAAATGATCCCAAGATTATTAAACTGAGCTAATTGATGTAAATTATGAATTTGCTGGAAATAGTATCCTCTCTGTGAATCCTGCACATAATTGTATGTATTTCATGTCCCTTTAAGTGATGCTGACCACAATTCTTAAGGAATGGATATTCATTTCTAATGTATTTTTGTCCTTTTTTACATCAACATAGACATATAAAATTTTTAAAACAAACTATTATTTGAATGTTGACAGCACATGTATTCCAATTTCACTTATATCTTATTGTAGTAGTCTAACAAAAGCAATCACTGTGTGTAATGCGCATATTTTAGCTGATTAATATCTCTCTCTTATTATTGTTTCTCTTTAATGATCCAACGATATATTGCTATAGGTAGGCTGACCATATTTCAACTTGAATAAGTGACACATTTGATAAATACTTGTGTCATTATTCTTATTCCAAATACAGGGAGTGCAGAATTATTAGGCAAGTTGTATTTTTGAGGATTAATTTTATTATTGAACAACAACCATGTTCTCAATGAACCCAAAAAACTCATTAATATCAAAGCTGAATAGTTTTGGAAGTAGTTTTTAGTTTGCTTTTTGTTATAGCTATTTTAGGGGGATATCTGTGTGTGCAGGTGACTATTACTGTGCATAATTATTAGGCAACTTAACAAAAAACAAATATATACCCATTTCAATTATTTATTTTTACCAGTGAAACCAATATAACATCTCAACATTCACAAATATACATTTCTGACATTCAAAAACAAAACAAAAACAAATCAGTGACCAATATAGCCACCTTTCTTTGCAAGGACACTCAAAAGCCTGCCATCCATGGATTCTGTCAGTGTTTTGATCTGTTCCCCATCAACATTGCGTGCAGCAGCAACCACAGCCTCCCAGACACTGTTCAGAGAGGTGTACTGTTTTCCCTCCTTGTAAATCTCACATTTGATGATGGACCACAGGTTCTCAATGGGGTTCAGATCAGGTGAACAAGGAGGCCATGTCATTAGATTTTCTTCTTTTATACCCTTTCTTGCCAGCCACACTGTGGAGTACTTGGAAGCGTTTGATGGAGCATTGTCCTACATGAAAATCATGTTTTTCTTGAAGGATGCAGACTTCTTCCTGTACCACTGCATGAAGAAGGTGTCTTCCAGAAACTGGCAGTAGGACTGGGAGTTGAGCTTGACTCCATCCTCAACCCGAAAAGGCCCCACAAGCTCATCTTTGATGATACCAGCCCAAACCAGTACTCCACCTCCACCTTGCTGGCGTCTGAGTCGGACTGGAGCTCTCTGCCCTTTACCAATCCAGCCACGGGCCCATCCATCTGGCCCATCAAGACTCACTCTCATTTCATCAGTCCATAAAACCTTAGAAAAATCAGTCTTGAGATATTTCTTGGCCCAGTCTTGACGTTTCAGCTTGTGTGCCTTGTTCAGTGGTGGTCGTCTTTCAGCCTTTCTTACCTTGGCCATGTCTCTGAGTATTGCACACCTTGTGCTTTTGGGCACTCCAGTGATGTTGCAGCTCTGAAATATGGCCAAACTGGTGGCAAGTGGCATCTTGGCAGCTGCACGCTTGACTTTTCTCAGTTCATGGGCAGTTAATTTGCGCCTTGGTTTTTCCACATGCTTCTTGCGACCCTGTTGACTATTTTGAATGAAACGCTTGATTGTTCGATGATCACGCTTCAGAACCTTTGCAATTTTAAGAGTGCTGCATCCCTCTGCAAGATATCTCACTATTTTTGACTTTTCTGAGCCTGTCAAGTCCTTCTTTTGACCGATTTTGCCAAAGGAAAGGAAGTTGCCTAATAATTATGCACACCTGATATAGGGTGTTGATGTCATTAGACCACACCCCTTCTCATTACAGAGATGCACATCACCTAATATGCTTAATTGGTAGTAGGCTTTCGAGCCTATACAGCTTGGAGTAAGACAACATGCATAAAGAGGATGATGTGGTCAAAATACTCATTTGCCTAATAATTCTGCACTCCCTGTAAATCTTTAAACATATCTGAAAACATCCCTGACATATGTATTTCTCATGTGTCCCTTTTTAAAGTGTAAAGATGGACACCATAGCTATAGGTAACATATAATGTATAACCAATCCCGATTTTCATAATGTATCTCATCGCATTATTTCTCATTTAAAGGGACATGAAACACAATAATCTATTTTATCATTTATGTATAACATACGATTTTTAAATAATTTTCTTTCCATAAATTCTCAATTTTGCTTCAGTCTCTTTGTATCATTTGTTTAAGGAGCAGCAGGGCACTACTGGTTTCTAAATGAACACATAGGTGAACCAATGACAATTGGTATATATATGTAGCCACCAATCAGCAGTTAGAACATCGTATTTTTCTGCTCTTGAGATTACCTCTAAACACATTTCATCAAAATATTAAAATTAAATTTAAAAATGAAGTTCAAATTGCAATGTCGTTCATAATTGTGTAACATAAAATACTTGCTAAATAGTTAATAATCCTCCCATTCTAATTAAATATATCCTTATTACCAACAATGGATTATATTTCATATATCACAGTATTACGTTATGTAGCATGATAACAATATAGCACATACTAGTTTTTACAATATAAATACGTTTCTTATTGACATGCAAAGCTGTAAAATTAGTCCTTGTATTGAATGACGTTTTTATGCGATCTCGGATGCTCCATGTTGCTTAAGACGTCACATGCCAAGCTGTAAAATGAGTTCTTGGATTGAATGCCGTTTTTACGCGATCTCGGATGCGCCTTTGATTGGCTGACGTTTTTACGCGATCTTGGATGCGCCATGTTGCTTAAGACGTCACAAGCCAAGTTGTAAAATGAGTTCTTGGATTGGATGCCATTTTTACACGATCTCGGATGCGCCTCTGATTGGCTGACTTTTTAATGCGATCTCAGATGCGCCATGTTGCTTAAGACATCACATGCCAAGCTGTAAAATGAGTTCTTGGATTGGATGCCGTTTTTACACGATCTCGGATGCACCTTTGATTGGCTGATGTTTTTACGCGTTCTCGGATGCACCATGTTGCTTAAGACGTCACATGCCAAGCTGTAAAATGAGTTATTGGATGCTGTTTTTTACGTAATCTCGGATGCGCCTTTGATTGGCTGACGTTTTATGCGATTGCGGATGCGCCATGTTGCTTTAGACGTCACATGCCGAGGTGTTAAATCTGTCTGATTGGATTACGTTGTCCAGCAATATTTGATTTTGCACGTAACCCACGTTTGCGAATGAGAAGACAAGTTTAAAACCATGACGAATATAGATTGTGTCAATCATGTACAATATTGAACCATAGCTGATAAAGAACACAAAAATCTATTTTGATGGCTGTCTCGTTGAAGAAACGAATGAAGGCAATATGTTTTTCATGCATAATATATTTTGAGGCAAGTGCAAATCCATGAATATACTCCATATTGTTGAATATGTTTGTCAACACTATTTCCCTTTTTATAAATAATTACTGTGTTGTGTTTAATTTTCTCCATATCTAATTCCTAAAGATGCGCTTTTGTATTTGAATCAAGTAATCAGTATGCATTGACCTTTATCATATGATAAATATATGAGATGTCTACTTATTCTAGATGTTATGTCCTGGTCTTTTTTCTTAATGGGACATTATACACTCATTTTGTCTTAGCATATATGTTTTGTAGATGATCTATTTATATAGCCCATATTTTTAAATGTATAGTTTTGGTTATTTTTAAATACCATTGCTGTGATTTTCTGACTCCTAATCAAGCCCCAAAGTGTGATGTGAATACCATCAGCTACCTTCTCCAGCTTGCTTCTGTTTGTGTAAAGGGTCTTTTCATATGCAAAAGAAGGGGGAGTGGGGAGTGTCTTATTTCCCACTTGCAATGGGCTTTCCAGCTAACTTTTCAACATAGCTAAACTGAGAGTTTCTAAGTCTTTAAACCGTTTTATCATGGATTTTTATATCAGTATCTGGGCATCTTGTTCTTTATAGTAGTGTCTATTACATGCAGTTCTATGAAAATGAGTGTATACTGTCCCTTTAATGTAAATGCTCAGTATTGTATCAAGTGTGACTTCCACATTGTTAATCTCCAAATATATATAATAGCATATATTTTCAATGTAACTCTTGAAAGGACATGAAACCAGATTCCTTCTAAATGAAATGTCTTTCATAAATAATTCAAACATACACTATAATGTATCTTTAAGAAAATAGACTTTATTTAACACGTCAATAGAAATATGGCATACAGGCTTAGTATCCTATTAAAATATTTTCTTGTTTGAACAAGTACGTGTAGATATACCAACAATCCCTAAGGATTAGTGTATGTTAGCATATGTTCTTGTTTAAAGGGACAGTCAAGTCAAGCAAAACAGTAATGATTTAAATCTCAAAAAATGCAATTTTTTAAAAATATATCTCAAACTTTTATCACCAATTTATGTTAGTTCTCTTGGTGTTCTTAGTTGATAGCTAAACCTAGGAGGTACATCTGCTCATTTCTTCGAGCTTGAAGAGTGCATCTTATCTGAAGGCATTTTGACCAGTAAAGGGCATTATTTTTTGTGTTTCATATAGAAAACATTGAGCTCATGCAGTATAGTTACCCTGGATTGATCAGTGATTGGCTGATATGCTGGTCTGTCAAAAGAACAGAAATAAGTGGTCAGGCATAGATACAAGCTTAATCACAGAAGTAAAACGTGTATTTCTCTAAGTTTTGTTTTTCCCAACTTGATAATGCGTAAAGTGTTTTCTTTGTAACCAACAATAATTAATGTTATGACTGTCCCTTTAACCCCTTAATGACCGAGGACGTGCAGGGTACGTCCTCAGAAAAAAGGCAGTTAATGCCTGAGAACGTACCCTGCACGTCCTCGGTGTGGAAAGCAGCTGGAAGCGATCCTGCTCGCTTCCAGCTGCTTTCCGGTTATTGCAGTGATGCCTCGATATGGAGGCATCCTGCAATAACCTTTCACGGCCATCCGATGCAGAGAGAGCCACTCTGTGGCCCTCTCTGCACCGGACATCGATGGCCGGTATCGTTGGTGGGTGGGAGCCGGTGTGGGAGGTGGGTGGCGGCCATCGATGGCCCTGGTCATGTGGAGGGGGGCGGGATCGTGGGCGGGTAAGCCCGGGGGGCGCGCGGGCGCGCGCACGTGCACGAGGGGGGGGGGGGCGGGCGCGTGCACGGGGAGGGAGCGGGTGGGAACCGCTACACTACGGAAAAAATGTGTCAAAAGTGGGACAAAATTGAAATAAATAAAAAAGCCCTTAGGTGTGATGTAGGTGGGGGGGGGGGGGTGATTGAGCTACACTACAGAAAACATTTTTAAACAAAAATAAACATTTGATTGTTCAAAATGGGTACTGGCAGACAGCTGCCAGTACCCAAGATGGCCCCCAATAAGGCTGAGAGGGAGGCTTAGAGAGCTGTTTTGGGGGGGATCAGGGAGGTTGGGGGTTAAGGGGGGGATCCTAAACACAGCATATGTAAATATGCTTTTTTTTTTTTTCTTAAAAAAAAAAAAAACTTTTATTTTAGTACTGGCAGACTTTCTGCCAGTACTTAAGATGGCGGGGACAATTGTGGGGTGGGGGAGAGAAGGGAGCTGTTTGGGAGGGATCAGGGGGTGGGATGTGTCAGGTGGGAGGCTGATCTCTACACTAAAGCTAAAATTAACCCTGCAAGCTCCCTACAAACTACCTAATTAACCCCTTCACTGCTAGCCATAATACACGTGTGATGCGCAGCAGCATTTAGCAACTTTCTAATTACCATAAAGCAACGCCAAAGTCATATATGTCTGCTATTTCTGAACAAAGGGCATCCCAGAGAAGCATTTACAACCATTTGTGCCATAATTGCACAAGCTGTTTGTAAATAATTTCAGTGAGAAACCTAAAATTGTGAAAAAATTAACGTTTTTTTTTACTTTGATCGCATTTGGCGGTGAAATGGTGGCATGAAATATACCAAAATGGGCCTAGATCAATACTTGGGGTTGTCTACTACACTACACTAAAGCTAAAATTAACCCTAGAAGCTCCCTACATGCTCCCTAATTAACCCCTTCAATGCTGGGCATAATACACGTATTGTGCGCAGTGGCATTTAGCAGCCTTCTAATTACCAAAAAGCAAAGCCAAAGCCATATATGTCTGCTATTTCTGAACAAAGGGGATCCCAGAGAAGCATTTACAACCATTTATTCTATAATTGCATAAGTTGTTTGTAAATAATTTCAGTGAGAAACCTAAAGTTTGTGAAAAAATTTGTGAAAAAGTGAACAATTTTTTTTAATTGATCGCATTTGGCGGTGAAATAGTGGCATGAAATATACCAAAATGGGCCTAGATCAATACTTTGGGATGTCTTCTAAAAAAAAATATATACATGTCAATAGATATTCAGGGATTCCTGAAAGATATTAGTGTCCCAATGTAACTAGCGCTAATTTTGAAAAAAAGTGGTTTGGAAATAGCAAAGTGCTACTTGTATTTATGGCCCTATAACTTGCAAAAAAAGCAAAGAAGATGTAAACATTGGGTATTTCTAAACTCAGGACAAAATTTAGAAACTATTTAGCATGGGTGTTTATTGGTGGTTGTAGATGTGTAACAGATTTTGGGGGTCAAAGTTAGAAAAAGTGTGTTTTTTTCCATTTTTTTCTCATATTTTATAATGTTTTTTTATAGTAAATTATAAGATATGATGAAAATAATGGTATCTTTTGAAAGTCCATTTAATGGCGAGAAAAACGGTATATAATATGTGTGGGTACAGTAAATGAGTAAGAGGAAAATTACAGCTAAACACAAACACCGCAAAAATGTAAAAATAGCCTTGGTCCCAAACGGACAGAAAATGGAAAAGTGCTGCGGTCATTAAGGGGTTAAGCTATGTTGGCATCAAAACAGTGATATGCCATCATGTATAATTGTAATGGTCATTTTGTTTGAGATTAGGGAAACAGTTTGGACATCACATCACAGAAACCAATCAATGTAATCAACAAGGATAGGTATGTGATGATGTGGTTTCCACACACTTGTAAAACACACTCTGCAAACAATCTGCCTCCATGGACCCGGTTCCATAGAAGCAGATTATATACAGAGTGTGCTCCACAAGTGTAAGAAGACCACATCAACACATACCTATCCATTACACATTATATAACTAAAAATATAAAAAATGAAATCACTTCTTCTTCCTTCCCCTCTTCCCACGAGACTAAGGCTCTGATGAGTTCTCCTAGGAGATGTTTGGGGAAGAGGGGAAGGAGGAGTACTGGGATCACCCGGCTGAGGAGGAGATTGAGGATGAGATGGAGGAGGGCCAGGAGCAGATGGTCCAGCAGCACATGGCCCAGCAGCAGATGGTGCGTTATGCGCCTCCTGGAGGACCTGCAATATCTCTTTCAGAATATGCAAGATCTCTCTTTGGTCTCGGCGAAGCTCTCTTTGGTCTTGTCGAATATCATTAATTGCTTCCGTCAGGTGGATTCTGCTTTCCGCTTGTTTCCTCCGGGAGGCACGCATCTCTTCAAGAAAATCTCTTAATATCTGCAGCTCTGCTATCTCCTCCTGAGTAGCTGCTGGTGCACGGTGGGCTGCTGGTGCAGGAGGGGTTGCTGCAGGGATCTCTTCTGCAGCGGGGGCTTCTTCAGAGGATGAGGAGAGTAGAGGGATGTCTTCCATGTCTCCCCGAGGTGGTGATTCATCTGCACCACTCTCATACCTGGGTGAAGGAGGAGCCTGTGGTTACTGTGCTGCCTCCTCCCCGGGCTCATACTCTGTATATTGTAAAAAGAAAGAAATCAAGATATTAGCACAGTTCCAAATAAAGATGTAAATGTATTTGAAAGTGTATTAATGAGGATGTCTTTGTAATTCTATTTTCCAAACTGTTTTTCTGATATCTATATGGTCAATCTGAATGTGTTTTTGCATTTGTTTTCAGTCTGTTTAAATGCACACCTAATCTGTAGACTAGATACTAATGTGATGGCTTTTCGTGAAACTTTCGCAAGGTAATTGTGAATGCGTTTACATAATAATGTATAAAAAAGCGTAATTGCATTAATCATATCCTTAAATACATTAAATATTTTTGAAGTAAAGAGATTATTAAATGAGCTTACCGGAAGATGAGAGGGGCAGGTTCCCGGTATCGACTCCTCCAATACCGACTATGGCCACCTCGGAGATGCTGGGACACAGCATTTCCTCCCATCGGGAATATTCCATGATCATTTCAGGACTGCCACTGGTCCCTGTTAGATATTGGTTCTCCCTCGAGAGCTTTCTTTTGAGTTCCATTTTGCAGTCCCGGTAGCGATGCTGTATAGACTTGACATCCCTGTTATGGACCCCCACTGCATTAACAGCATACCTGATCTTCAGTCACAGCTTCCTCTTCTCCTTAGGGGTGGCCTTCTGAGCCTGCAGCCTCCTAGCCCTGCCCATATGAGCCTCTATGAGGGCCTCCTTCTCATCCATGGTATATCTCGCTTCCCTAGTCAGCTTGGCTTTCCCCTGTGATGTGAGCCTCTGTTTCCCGGATTGTGAAGCTCTACACTGCATGCCACTGGGCCCAGCCACTTGTTCATCTTGAACAAAGTGGCCGGGTCCACCAACCGCTTCGTCCCTGTTCCTGTCCTGTTCCTCTCCCTCTCCCCCTCCCTCTCTCCTGACCTCCTCTATAATCTCTTCTCTAAATCGATTCCTGAGGAACTCTAATAGCTGCGGGCTAATCTGCCCCCTATCCCCCCCTCCCGACATACTCAAACAAAAAGTGAATGTGCTCAAATGAAAGGGGGTCAAAATAAATAACAAACAGTAAAAAGTGCAAAAAGTGTGAAAGGGATATAAATAAAAAAGAGGATACGGGGTATTAAAGAGACAAAAATTTAGAAAAAGACTAAAATGAGGATATGTAAACAAAATCTAACTATGGGATGGGTATGGGCTTACAGGGAATGGGGTATGGGCTTACAGGGAATGGGGTATGGGATGAAAGGGAATGGGGTATGGAGTGTAGTATGAGAGGGGATGGGGTATGGAGTGTATGTAGTGTTATTGATAAGGGTATGTATGTATTGAATGTGTCTGCGTGTAAATGTGTTTATATAATGAATGTAGGAACAAAACACTCACACACACACCTGAACAAACTCACTGTCACTAACCAACTCTCACTAACCTAACACTCACTAACTTAACACTCATTAAACTAACACTCACTAAACTAACACTCACTAAACTAACACTCACTAAACTAACACTCACTAAGCTAACACTCACTAAGCTAACACTCACAAAATCGCTCTAGTCTCAAATCTCTCTAAACCCTCCAACGCCTAGACCTGCACCTAACTTGAAAAAGCAATACAGTCAAAGAAGCCATGCTTGTAGCGTGCTTATATACCCTATGTAAATGTTTAATGATGTACCGGTTTGCAAGGTAAAGTATGTTCAGGTGTGCTTTGTTTGTAATTAGTATGTGTGCAATGTGTATTAGTTGTGTGAATTTGCGCATGCTCATATTGAGTTAGTATTTGTGGAATGTGTATAATGCGATGATGTCATAGTGATCGTTTTGCATAACATTGTCCAAAAGTATTATCTGTAAATGTAAATACATATTTGTGATGGTGTCGTATTTGTAAAGTGTTGTACATGTTTCTTTGTACTAATGTTCCGTAATCTTGAATGCAAATGTTTTGTTTGTGTATGAGTGTGCAATTCTTTTTTCATGTTGTTTTGTTCCGTGTTGCAAGATCGTAAGGTATTTATGTATTCCTCGTTTAGTGTAAATGTTGTGCATTCTTTTTCTTTTCCGATTGTGAATGTGTAATGCGTATGTGCTATGTTGCGGGATTGTTGTTTGTACATTTGAGCTGTGTTTTTGTTGTGCATTATTCCGTATACGTAATATGACAGAGCAGTGCGTATTTCTCGCGAGATCGAGTGTTAGGTGAAAAATCCATGCTTCTTTCATTTATCATTGATCTCTATGGGAGAATGTTTAACGCTGCCGTGATTACGCGTAAAAAATAAATGCGGTAGCCGTGTTACCGCAACACGTTACGAGGTTGTTTTTAAACTCGTAATACCAACGATAAGAAAAGTGCGCAATGGAAATAAAGTACACGTAACTAACGCACCCCTCCTAACGCAAAACACGTAATCTAGCCGTTAATTTCTATAAGACCAGCCTAGTGTGTGTACATAGGGCTGTTCCCTCTCTGATAGGCCTCTATTTTTATACATTATTATATATGTGTTTTCACCTGCCCAATAAGTGTCATCATAGGATCCAAATCCCCTTGTATATTATTTTTAGGATATTAAATTGTTCCAGAAGTTTTCTTATTTCTTAGGTAATGTTTTATATAATGTTGGAAGATTGAATGAACATATATTTTGGTCTATACAGTGGATATAAAAAGTCTACACAGCCCTGTTAAAATGTCAGGTTTCTGTGATGTAAAAAAATTAGACAAAGATATATCATTTTAGAATTTTTTCCACCTTTAATGTGACCTATAAACTGTACAACTCAAATGAAAAACAAACTGAAATATTTTAGGTGGAGGGAAGTAAAACTAAAACAATATGGTTGCATAAGTGTGCACACCCTTAAACTAATACCTTGTTGAATCACCTTTTGATTCTATTACATCACTCAGTATTTTTGGGTATGCGTCTATCAGCATGGCACATCTTGACTTGGCAAGATTTGCCCACTCTATTTTGCAAAAACACTCCAAATCTGTCAGATTGCGAGGGCATCTCCTGTGCCCTCTTCAGATCACCCCACAGATTTTCAATCAGAATCAGGTCTGGGCTCTGGCTGGGCCATTCCAAAACTTGAATCTTCTTCTGGTGAAGCCATTCCTTTGTTGATTTGGATGTATGCTTTTGGTCGTTGTCATGCTGAAAGATGAAGTTCCTCTTCATGTTCAGCTTTCTAGCAGAAGCCTGAAGGTTTTGTGCTAATATTGACTGGTTCATAATTCCCTCTACCTTGACTAAGGACCCAGTTCCAGCTGAAGAAAAACAGCCCCAAAGCATGATGCTGCCACCACGATGCTTCACTGTGGGTATGGTGTTCTTTTGGTGATGTGCAGTGTTGTTTTTGTGCCAAACATATCTTTTGGAATTATGGCCAAAAAGTTCAAGCTTGGTTTCATCAGACTATAACACCTTTTCCCACATGCTTTTGGGACACTTCAGATGTGTTTTTGAAAAATTTAGCCGGGCTTGAATGTTTTTCTTCGTAAGAAAAGGCTTCCGTCTTGCCACGCTACCCCATAGCCCAGACATATGAAGAATACAGGAGATTGTTGTCACATGTACCACACCGCCAGTACTTGCCAGATTTTCCTGCAGCTCCTTTAATTTTGGAGGGACGTCCAGTTTTTGGTAATGTCACTGTTGCGCCATATTTTCTCCACTTGATGATGACTGTCTTCACTGTGTCCCATGGTATATCTAATGCCTTGGAAATTCTTTTGTACCCTTCTCCTGACTGATACCTTTTAACAATGAGATCCCTCTGATGCTTAGGAAGCTATTTGCGGACCATGGCTTTTGCTGTGGGATGCGACTAAGAAAATATCAGGAAAGACCTACTAGAACAGCTGAACTTTATTTGGAGTTAATCAGAGGCACTTTGATTGCTTAATTCTGAACAAAGCTACATCCCCATTATTTTAGGGTTTTTTGTTTACTTCCCTCCACCTAAAATATTTCAGTTTGTTTTTCAATTAAGTTGTACAGTTTATAGGTCACATTAAAAGGTGGAAAAAGTTCTGAAATTATTTATCTTTGTCTCAATTTTTTACATCACAGAAACCTGAGATTTTAGCAGGGGTGTGTAGACATTTTATATCCACTGTATATGTAGTTTGCTATATATCTAGCCATTTGATTATATTAAAGTAATATCCTCCCATGGGCGCCAAGCCGGATTTACCGCACGGCTATTGGCTAAGAGGTGAAAATGTCACTCTTAGCCAAATTTTGTTTTTGCCGTGGGCTGCTGTACAAAGTAAACACAGAGATCGATTGAATCAAATAAAGGAGCTTTCTACCTGAAGTATATTATACTTCATGAATGAAAGTCCCCTTTATTTGTTTCAATAATAAATCCTAGCGTTTGTAAAACGCTGGGATTTACTTTCACTTTTCACATATACATATTCTAGATCTATATTTATGAATCCACACATGCACCAAACTAGATGTATTTATACATATTCTCATACAATATCTGTATACATATATATATATATATATATATATATATATATATATATATATATATGCAGATAGGTAGGCAAAATGCAAAAACAGGTCAAAAGCAAGGGTCAAAACCACATCTGGCAAAGTACAAAACAGCAGGAATGCGGATAATCAGGAAATACAAGCAATATGTCATACACATAAACAAAATAAATACACCCAGAAAATAGCTCAATAAATGAGCAAAAAAAACAGGAAAGGGCTAGGTTTAAAGGGTCACTGAACCCAATTTTTTCCTTTGTGATTCAAATAGAGCATGTAATTTTAATCAACTTTCTAATTTACTCCTATTCTCAATTTTTTCTTTGTTCTCTTGCTATCTTTATTTGAAAAAGAAGGCATCTAAGCTAAGGAGCCAGCCATTTTTTTGCTTAGAACCATGGACAGCACTAGTTTATTGGTGGGTGAATTTATCAACCAATCAGCAAGAACAACCCAGGTAGTTCACCAAAAATGGGCCGGCTTTTAAACTTGCATTCTTCCTTTTCAAATAAAGATACCAAGAGAATGAAGAAAAATTGATAATAGGAGTAAATTAGAAAGTTGCTTAAAATTGCATGCTCTATCTGAGTCACGAAATACATTTTTTATGTTCAGTGTCCCTTTAAACAACAAAAAAACAAAAAACAAGAACCTGATAAGAAAAAGTAGGTAGGTAAGTGGAACAGCCCAGTGAGCTGAAGAAACCGGTTCATCTCCAGGCATGACAATGATTCATAAATTACAACAAACTTTCTATGATATTAAAGGGATAGCGTACTGTAAAATTGTTTTATTGTCTTTGCAATGACTTGTTAATGCAGCTGCAGAGATAAAAATGTATGGGAAATTGAACAAAGCAAAAACTCAAGAATTATTGCCTTCCCAGCATTATATGTGTAACATATATGTGTAACATAATTTTGTATAATAACAATCCCCAATAATGTAATAGTGAGCATGCTGTGATAGCGTTCAAACCCACTGTGCAAAAAAACATAATTTATACTTACCAGAAAAATTACTTTCCTTCCTGGCAGGGAGAGTCCACAACTTCATTCCTTACTGTTGGGAAATACAACAACTGGCCACCAGGAGGAAGCAAAGACACCCCAGACAAAGGCTTAAATATCCCAACCACCTCCCCTATTCCCCAGTCAATCTGCCGAGGGAACAAAGAAAAGTAGGAGAAACATCAGGGTAAAAAAGGTGCCAGACGAAATAATATGAAAAGGGAGCCACCGAACAAAAAATATATTAAGGGCGGGGTCGTGGACTCTTATTGCCAGGAAGGAAAGGAATTTATCTATTAAGCATAAATTATGTTTTCCTTCCATAAGGCAGAAAGAGTCCACCACTTCATTCCTTACTGTTAGGAAAACTATACCCAAGCTCCAGAAGACAATGAATAAATAGGGGGAGTGAACAAAAAAAGAGGCGGACCCTATTCTGAGGGCACCACAGCCTACAAAACTTATCTCCTGAAAGCTGCTTCAGCTGAAGCAAAACACATCAAACTTGTAAAATTTAGAAAAAGTGTGTAAGGAGGACCATGTAGCCGCCTTACAAATCTAATCCATAGAGGCTTCATTCTTAAAAGCCCAGGAGAAAGCCACTGCTCTAGTGGAATGAATGGAAGATAAACAAGGGGCGCCAACATAGTGTGAATCGTTCAAACAACAAGTATAAAAGTGATGTGCAAAAAACTACTCACAAGGAAAGTGGCACCTTAAATGAATAAGGTGCGATAAAGCAGACTGACATTCAAATTCCAGCAGTCAGTACGCTGGAGGTCTCACCCAGAGGACCTGTGGAATCCAGATAGGCGTCTAGAAAGTAGCACCCACGTTTTTTAGGGCCAATGGCCGGACCAGGTGAGCTGCAAGCTGATAGGTGTTCTCCTGCTGCACTCACGCCACCGAGACTTTTCTCCAAAAACGACAGTGTCAGTGTATGAAAGGTTCCGTGGTAAAAGTCCTGTTTCAAAAACAAGTGGATCGTGGAAAGAAGCAAAAATACCGGGTCGTGGTATAAAACAAACAGTATTTATTTTGCAACGCGTTTCTCAGTCTATTCCAGACCGTTTCATCAGGCATAATCATAGTTAACAATAGAGATCTATTTAAACCCACAGTGACCCGGAATTGAAACAAAAGGTCAACTCTATTAACAATGTTGCAATTGCAAAAACATTTAACTTTTGATACATTGTATAAATTGGTTTGAACAATTTTGACCACACAGATAACACTTAAATAAAAAGTATATAAAAAACCCTATTCGCAATTACCAAATATATCTGGAAAAAAATAAAATATCTCATAGTAAACTGGACATATATTAACATGTGTGTATATGTATATCTCATCTCCTGGTTGGATTCGAACCCAGGACCTAATGTGTGCTAGGCAATGGAAAAATCAAAAGGCTACCTTTATGTCTTGTTTGAATTTCTTGCAAAAAGGATTAGTATTGATACAAAATATATAAATTGATCTACATGTCTCACAATGTCTAGAAGATAATCTTATTTGGTCTTTTTAATAAATGACTCTAATTTTTAAAACCAAACTAAAAGGAATTTTCTTATAAATATAAAACTAAAAAAGAAATGTTCGTGACAAATGCTTACTATAAATAAGTGACATATAAAAATTGTAAAAAATATATATGTATATATATATTTTATTTTATGGCTCCACTGGACTTGAACTTGGGACCTTCTGTATGTTAAGCGAGCATGAAATTGATAAGGCTATCTTGAAGGGCTATTTTTATGTTATATATTGGAGCAGAAATATGTTAGGAATTATGTGATTAATAATATGTATATATATATTTGGGACTCCACTGGACTCGAACTTGGGACCTTTTGTATGTTAGGCGAACAAGAAATTGGTAAAGCTATCTTGAAAGTTTATGTTATATATTGGGGCGGAAATATATTTGGGAATTATGTTATTAATTGTTTCCAATCATATACAACAACCAAATAGACTAAAAAGTGTATCCAGAATGTATATAAACAATTGTAGGTGTATGTATTGATGAATAATCAAACATTCAAAAAGATGAAATGTGCAAAATAGTGTATCGTAGAAAATAATATAAATCAGGTATGTAAAATATAATATAATATGAAACTATATAGGTGCTTGGACTATTAGGTTTAGAACCGGATAGACAAGTGCATACATATACACAACTATGTGGACATGCTCATCATGGGCATATACACATAAATATAAGTGTATGGAAACATAACATATTCTATATGTGTCTAAATTGCATTAATGCAATATATTATTGAAGACTGACAAAGAAGAGAAAAAGAAATAAGAGAGATATAATGTAGTGGTATCAACATATTGTAGTGTTTGTTAATGTATATCAAAAAATATAAGAAAATATGATGTACTAGACCCTAAAAGCTAAATCTCATATTAGATATAAATGTAACCTGTATAAAAGTGATAATTTATGTGAAGGCTGCCAAATCTACATTGGCGTTTAAGCCTAATGGATACAAGGTTTTGAGTTTGTGTATCCAATATGTTTCTAATTGCCTGAGTTTAATCAGACGATCATAATCTGTGGAAGGTGGTACATGATCAATAGGGATAATTTTATAGATATCTGAACTCCCGTCATGTATCGTTTCACAATGGTTGGGGACACTATGGTTGGTTTTAGTTTTTTTACAATTTTTACAATTTCGATGATGTTCACCCCAACGGGTACGGAGATTTCTAATAGTGCGCCCTACATACTGGACGCCACAAATACAATTAAGGAGATACACTATATATTTAGATTCGCAATTGAGACGATGTGTGATTTGATAAGTTAAACCAGTAATATTGGATTTAAAAGATTTTTGTGAAATTGTAAATTTGCACATGTTGCAACCTCTTTTGCCACATTTAAATGATCCATGGGAAGCTAAAAAGTTTAAAGTTTTGGTTTGTTTATTGGACCGAAATTGGCAATGTTTTACTCTTTTACTGGGGGCTAATTGATTCCTTAAAGTGGGAGCTCGTCTATATACAATTTTGGGTTTTTCACCGACTATATCTTTAAGGAAAGGATCCTTTTGGATAATGTTCCAATGTTTATGTAGTATGTTTCGAATTTTGTAGTGGTTGTTATTGTATTGTGTAATGAAAAGTGGTTCACAAACAACGTTGTTTGTGGATTTCTTTTTGGTTTGATTGTTGGTGCTATTTTGGACTTTTTCAAAGATTAATTCTCTATCTAGATTGCGTGCTTTTTTAAGACATTGATTTAGTAGATCTATAGGATAACCTTTGTCTACAAAGCGTTGGTAAAGAACCTTGCTTTGAATGTCAAAAGATTCTAAATTGGAGCAATTCCTGCGTATTCTCTTAAATTGGCTGTATGGGATGTTTCTTTTCCACCCTATATGGTGGTTACTAGAGAAGTCTAGATAGCTGTTGCTATCGACTTTTTTGAAAAAAGTTTGAGAAATGATGTTACCTTGATTATCCCAACTTAGTAATAGATCCAAGAATTCTATTGAAGATTTTTGTATATTAGCTGTGAAGGTTAAACCCATCTGATTCTGATTTAAATGTTCTATTAGTGTGTTAGCTAGCTCGTGGCTCCCTCTTAAAATAAAAATCAGGTCATCTATATAGCGGCCATAGTATACCAGGTTCGCCCAAAAGCTTGAGGAATAAATATATCGGTCTTCAAAGATTCCCATAAACAAATTTGCAAAGCTCGGGGCGAACCTGGTACCCATGGCCGTCCCCTTGACCTGTAGAAAAAATCTATCTTGAAAAATAAAATAATTGTGCTTGAGGATGTATTCTATTCCTTCCAATATAAATTCTTTTTGGATGTCTGGCATATATAGGTCCTTTTCCAAAAAGATGGAAACTGCATTAATACCCATGTTATGGCAAATGTTAGAATAAAGGGAGCCAACATCACAAGTGATCCAAATTAGATCATCGTTAGTAGAAATGTTTTTAAGTTGATATAGTAAATGTGTGCTATCTCTGATATAGGAGGGTAAAGTAACAACATATTTTTGTAAAAATTGATCTAAATAAAAAGATAAATTGTATGTGAGGTTACCAATGCCTGCTATAATGGGGCGTCCAGGTGGATTAACTTGATCTTTGTGGATTTTGGGCAGGTGGTAATAGTGTGCCACACTAGGATTTGTGACTTTGAGAAATTCTTTCTCTTCTTTATTTAGAATACCTGTGGATATGCCCTTTTGTATTAGTGTACTGTACCCTTTTAGGAAAATACTTGTTGGATTGAAAGAAATTTCCCTATAATATTCAGTGTCTGTTAAAATTCTATTGGCCTCTTTGAGATAATCTCCTAGATCTTGTAGGACAATACCACCGCCCTTATCTGCATCCTTGATTATCAGATTTTTATTGTTGGCTAGCATACGTAAAGCTGTTTGTTCGCTTTTGTGTAAATGGTACTGTTTTTTGTGATCTTTTGAAAGTTTTTCAAGATCCTCAATGACTGATCTTTGATATAATTCTATATAGTGGTTTGTTGAAAAAGATGGTGTAAATTGGGATTTTACCTTAATATCTGTATGAATATAATCATCAAATAAATGGGTAGTTAAGCTTTCTGTTTCTGCAAATATGACCTTCATATTCTTATTAGGGGTCATATTATTGACTAGTATAGTCTGTGTATTTTCAGGTTGTATATATTTTTGTTGTTTTAGTTTCTTTTGTGCAAAGAATTTCTGCAAGGATAGTTTCCTTGTAAATTTATTAACATCCACAAATAGATGATATAAGTTGTGAGGATTGGGTGGGCAGTATGAAAGGCCTTTGTGGAGTACTCTTTTCTCATTAGTTGTTAGAATGTGCGATGATAAATTGAATATACCTTGTTCTAATTTGGATAATTTTTCTTTTTTGGCTGATAAACCCCTTCCTCTAGACCCTCTTGGTCTGAAGTGTACGGTCTTTTTCGTTGTTTTTCTACACTTAGGTTGCTGTTTGGAAAGGGATGTCTGTTGTGATTTTGGCCATTCTCTAAAAAAGAAGAGGAATGTTCATATGAGGTGCCTGGTGTGTTTTCTTCATCTGGCAAAGATGCTAAAATATTGAATCTATTTGTGTGTTCTAATGGATTGTTTGGTTTGAGTATATGCCCATGGGGTCTCTCCAAAAGTGTTCTATTAGGTTGTTGTGTATGATAATTTGTTGTAACCTGATTGTGAGAAGTAGGATGATTGGAATGAGGCCTGAAGCTATGCTGGGGTGAAAAATGTTGTTGATATGTGTTAGAATGGTTATCATGAAATTGACTCTGATATGTCCCTTGTGGATATTGTTGGGAATGTCTATTTGTGTTGGAGTAATAAGTTCTAGGTCCATAGTTATTACGGGGGTTTGGGGAATTGAATCTGTAATTCTCATTGTAGTGCGGTCTATAATTAGTATTGTAATTGTTATGTGTATTCCTGTAGGTTCTGTTTTGTTCTCTTCTATAGTTTCTATTGTGAACAGTCGTCCAATTTTCACCCTCTGTTTTGTGTGATGTATAAGAGTTTTTTTGTCCCTTGTTTTCTTCATTTGGATTATTAGAAAGTGTGAGTTTTTCTTTTTCAACTCTATTGAAAGTGTAAACTTGGTTATTATTATAATCTATTTGGTCCCTCTGTAATTTTTTGCTTTTACTCTGGACGATGTCATCTTGATATTTATCAGTGCGGTCAGTAATTTCTTTAAGAATTTTTTGATATTCAGGGTTATTAACATGTGATAATAGATCTTTTTGTATCTTTTCAATATTCTGACTGCATTCGTCAGTTAATTTTTGTCTATGTTCGATCAAAATTTTGATTAAACTAAAAGAACAATCATCCAAGGCTTTATACCAACTGTCTAATAAATCTTTGTCTTCCTTAAAAGAACAATGTTTCAAAATTCGTAAACCCCTAGGGATTTGTTTGATTTCTATATATTTTTCTAGAGTTTTTAAATCCCACCAATGGCGGTGTTCTTTCATAAGTTCCTCTTCTAACAGATGGAACAAATCTTTCATAGATTTCAAAATACTGGGGTCAGAGTAAGTTTCTAGAGTGACAGTGTTACCTTGCAAAATATAATTAGACCGTTTTTTGTTTCTGTCATCCCTAGATTGCATATTGGGATTGAAAGGTAATTGCTAGGTGTGTTAAATCAATGGGTTAATAAAAAATTATGAGTGGATGAAGAAAATTAAATTGCTAAATCCTAAAAATAGATGCTATATAGGTACTCACAATATATAGAAACTGAAATGGATATCAATAAAATATATGCACCTAGTAAAAAAGTTATTAAAATATTAAAATAAGCAAGCAATCCTCTGATATCACCAAAATCTAAATAATATAAAAAGAAATTCCTGAGGAGGAAAAAACTTAAGAGGATGCGCTTGGAACACAGGTTATCAAAGTGGGACCTACCACTTTATGATTGGGTTTGTACCCGTATGCATAAATAAAAAAAAATATTTTTATAAACAGCACAGTGTTTGGTATGTGTAAAAAATTTATAATAATGACGAAAATAAATTGTGTGTAAAACAAGTGCTCAGGACAATTTGTGTATAATATTAGTGATACATTGAAATAATCAGATATCACAGATAAACAATGATATTTGTGGCGATTAGTAAAATATAAAAAAAAAAAAAAAAAAAAAAAAAAAAGTACTTATCAATGTCCCAAAAATTGCTGTGATGTAAAAAATAAGTGTCCAATCCTAATATGTGAACGGTGATGTGTTCAGGTGTTTGGCGTGCTCCTCTTGTGTCCCGCGGTGCGATGGGTCAGGGTGTCTAGAATGGAAGATAAACAAGGGGCGCCAACATAGTGTGAATCGTTCAAACAACAAGTATAAAAGTGATGTGCAAAAAACTACTCACAAGGAAAGTGGCACCTTAAATGAATAAGGTGCGATAAAGCAGACTGACATTCAAATTCCAGCAGTCAGTACGCTGGAGGTCTCACCCAGAGGACCTGTGGAATCCAGATAGGCATCTAGAAAGTAGCACCCACGTTTTTTAGGGCCAATGGCCGGACCAGGTGAGCTGCAAGCTGATAGGTGTTCTCCTGCTGCACTCACGCCACCGAGACTTTTCTCCAAAAACGACAGTGTCAGTGTATGAAAGGTTCCGTGGTAAAAGTCCTGTTTCAAAAACAAGTGGATCGTGGAAAGAAGCAAAAATACCGGGTCGTGGTATAAAACAAACAGTATTTATTTTGCAACGCGTTTCTCAGTCTATTCCAGACCGTTTCATCAGGCATAATCATAGTTAACAATAGAGATCTATTTAAACCCACAGTGACCCGGAATTGAAACAAAAGGTCAACTCTACTACACTATTTTGCACATTTCATCTTTTTGAATGTTTGATTATTCATCAATACATACACCTACAATTGTTTATATACATTCTGGATACACTTTTTAGTCTATTTGGTTGTTGTATATGATTGGAAACAATTAATAACATAATTCCCAAATATATTTCCGCCCCAATATATAACATAAACTTTCAAGATAGCTTTACCAATTTCTTGTTCGCCTAACATACAAAAGGTCCCAAGTTCGAGTCCAGTGGAGTCCCAAATATATATATACATATTATTAATCACATAATTCCTAACATATTTCTGCTCCAATATATAACATAAAAATAGCCCTTCAAGATAGCCTTATCAATTTCATGCTCGCTTAACATACAGAAGGTCCCAAGTTCAAGTCCAGTGGAGCCATAAAATAAAATATATATATACATATATATTTTTTACAATTTTTATATGTCACTTATTTATAGTAAGCATTTGTCACGAACATTTCTTTTTTAGTTTTATATTTATAAGAAAATTCCTTTTAGTTTGGTTTTAAAAATTAGAGTCATTTATTAAAAAGACCAAATAAGATTATCTTCTAGACATTGTGAGACATGTAGATCAATTTATATATTTTGTATCAATACTAATCCTTTTTGCAAGAAATTCAAACAAGACATAAAGGTAGCCTTTTGATTTTTCCATTGCCTAGCACACATTAGGTCCTGGGTTCGAATCCAACCAGGAGATGAGATATACATATACACACATGTTAATATATGTCCAGTTTACTATGAGATATTTTATTTTTTTCCAGATATATTTGGTAATTGCGAATAGGGTTTTTTATATACTTTTTATTTAAGTGTTATCTGTGTGGTCAAAATTGTTCAAACCAATTTATACAATGTATCAAAAGTTAAATGTTTTTGCAATTGCAACATTGTTAATAGAGTTGACCTTTTGTTTCAATTCCGGGTCACTGTGGGTTTAAATAGATCTCTATTGTTAACTATGATTATGCCTGATGAAACGGTCTGGAATAGACTGAGAAACGCGTTGCAAAATAAATACTGTTTGTTTTATACCACGACCCGGTATTTTTGCTTCTTTCCACGATCCACTTGTTTTTGAAACAGGACTTTTACCACGGAACCTTTCATACACTGACACTGTCGTTTTTGGAGAAAAGTCTCGGTGGCGTGAGTGCAGCAGGAGAACACCTATCAGCTTGCAGCTCACCTGGTCCGGCCATTGGCCCTAAAAAACGTGGGTGCTACTTTCTAGACGCCTATCTGGATTCCACAGGTCCTCTGGGTGAGACCTCCAGCGTACTGACTGCTGGAATTTGAATGTCAGTCTGCTTTATCGCACCTTATTCATTTAAGGTGCCACTTTCCTTGTGAGTAGTTTTTTGCACATCACTTTTATACTTGTTGTTTGAACGATTCACACTATGTTGGCGCCCCTTGTTTATCTTCCATTCTAGACACCCTGACCCATCGCACCGCGGGACACAAGAGGAGCACGCCAAACACCTGAACACATCACCGTTCACATATTAGGATTGGACACTTATTTTTTACATCACAGCAATTTTTGGGACATTGATAAGTACTTTTTTTTTATTTTTTTTTTTTTTTTTTTTTTTATATTTTTTTATATTTTACTAATCGCCACAAATATCATTGTTTATCTGTGATATCTGATTATTTCAATGTATCACTAATATTATACACAAATTGTCCTGAGCACTTGTTTTACACACAATTTATTTTCGTCATTATTATAAATTTTTTACACATACCAAACACTGTGCTGTTTATAAAAATATTTTTTTTTATTTATGCATACGGGTACAAACCCAATCATAAAGTGGTAGGTCCCACTTTGATAACCTGTGTTCCAAGCGCATCCTCTTAAGTTTTTTCCTCCTCAGGAATTTCTTTTTATATTATCTAGTGGAATGAGCAGTTATCCTCTCAGAAGGCTGTCGCCCTGCTGTCTCATAAGCTAAGCGGATGACACTCCTCAACCAGAAATATAGGGAAGTCATAGTAGTCTTCTGCCCCTTATGCTTCCCCATATAGATGACAAATAAAGAGAAAGATTGTCTGAATTCCTTAGTAACCTAAAGATAGAGCTTCAAGGCACGAACTACATGTAGATTGAGAAGTAAGCGTTCCTTCGCTGAAGAAGGATTAGGACACAAGGAAGGAACAACAATTTCTTGATTAATGTTAAGATCCAAAACCACCTTAGGGAGGAACCCTAATTTAGTACGTAAAACCACCTTATCAGCAGGGAAAACAAAATAAGGGGAGTCATATTGCAAAGCAGAAATCTCAGAAACTCTGCGTGCAGAGGCAATAGCCAGCAAAAAAAGAACCTTCCAAGATAACAATTTAATGTCAACAGTATGCATAGGCTCAAACGGAGCCTACTGCCAAACATTAAGAACAAGATTTAGGCTCCAAGGCTAAGCCCCAGATCTGTAAAAACAGGTCTGATCCTAGTCAGAGCCTTAACAAAGAACTGCACATGCGAAAGCTCAACCAATCTCTTGTGCAGTAACACTGACAGGGCCGATATCTGTCCCTTTATGGAACTAGCAGATAGATGCTTCTCCAGTCCAACCAGGAAAAAAGATACAATTCTGGCAACCTTAAACTTATGCCAGGAAAATCAATGCTCTTCACACCAGTACAAGTAGGTCCTCCACACTTTATGGTAGATACAGCGAGTAACTGGATTGCGAGCTTGAACCAGAGAGTGTTGATAACACTCTCAGAGAACCCTCTCTTGGCTAAGACTAAGTATTCAATCTCCATGCAGTCAGCCTCACAGAATCTAGATTTTGATGAATGAAGCAGATCTCTGTGACAACGTAACCTCCACTGAGGATATGAGGACATCCCCACCAGATCCGCAAACCACGTCCTTTGCGGCCATGATAGAGCAATCAGAATCACTGATGCTTGCTCCTGATTGATGCGAGCCACCACATGAGGGAGAAGCGGTAATGGAGGAAAAAGATATAAGAGTCTGAACCTCCATGGTACTAATAGGGCATCTATCAATTCCGCCTGGGATCCCTCAACCTCGACCCGTAGCTGGGTAGCTTGGTATTGAGGCAGGATGCCATTAGATATATCTCTGTTGTCCCCCACTCGCTGCATATCTCTGCAAACATGCAAAGGTTTGGAGGCACTGGTTCACAGAGAAGGGCTCATACTCAGGCTCAACTGATTGTTATACGTTGAAAGATTCACTGTCATGCAGTATCCACCCACATGTGTGGAATAAGTGATATATACTCACAAGACTGAGTTGGGTGTTCAGCTCCTGATTAAAAACCAAGCATTTCACTTGTAAGATAAAAAAGGTTTCTTTATTGCTGAATGTGTTTCAACGGCAACAGTCCGTCTTTTTCAAGAGCGATTAAAATCAATAAAAAGTATGCTAACAAAGTGCATATACATTTCCGCTAACACGGGCGGTTTAAATAACATTAATTTTCGTGCTATCCATGACGTCACAAGAAAGGCGTCCCTGTATTTACACCCGTATCTCTATTGCTAAACTTTCTAGTAGAAAACACGGTAAAGGTATTTACAATATAAGCAATATGTGACATATAAGAAAAGCATATAACAATTGTGTTCATACAAAAGATCAGTTGATAAACCGCATTCAATATAGATAAAGTAGCAAATCATATAATAACATTTGGACCAATCAGATCAAGGAGACGTGTTAATCTTACGTCGACCATGCTTTCAATCGAGTAGTTAAACTGAATTGAGTTCCCAAACAGGTCTGTTATGTTGAAGTTATGTCACATGTTTGTAATTGTCCAATAAGAAATGTTATCAAATTATTAATGTATTCAATCGCTAAGTATATAAGAGAAAAATGTGGATAACATAATCAACCGTTACAAAGTTTACAAAATATGTACAATTCAAAGTGATCATATGTTAACTATATAAACGCGGCAATTCTAATGTCCTTATTTAACCCAGTGGGCATATGTTTTTAAGGTATGTATCCACCAAAATTCTCTCTGATCTAGCCTTTTATTAATCCCCCCCCCTCAAGTGAATAGACACACTTTCTATTCCTAAACCAAAGGAATGTTTCTGTCCTATATTTTTTTATAGCTTCTGCAATGCAAGGGTACGCCATGGTCATTGTGTTCTTTTTTAATTTTATTTACATATTCCAACATTCTCGTCTTCAGAAATCTGCTAGCTTGTCCTAAATATTGGCTTTTACAGCCTTATTGTAATAGATAGATTACATTTTGTGTTTTGCATGTTATGAAACTTTTCATTTCAAATTCTTTCCCTGTAACTGAAGCGGAAAAGGTTTTATGTACTCTTTTAGTATAATTACAACCCTAACATCTTCCACGAGTAAAAAAGCCATTTAGGGTGGGAGTGTCCGGGCTGGATCCCAAGATGGCCAATAAACTGAAAGCTCTGTAAAGCAGATTCACAATCCGCCTGTAATTTGGATATTGTGCAGTCATCCAGGCTAATATTGTGTCTTCCATTGTAGCAGTGGATGTGCTGATTTAGAACGAATAATTATTTTTTGAAGATCCCAGGAGTTCCTAGTCCGGACCGCTGGTACCTTTTGGCGGCCTCCCGGGAGTGTGATCTCTGCACCCCCCCCCCCCATTACATTGGAGGAGAATCTAAAAGTGCTAGCCCTATTTGATTAATTTGAGCAACAGATATACATAAGATTTGATCGGCTCATGGTAATTGCAGGAGCTCAGAGTACAGAGGAAGAGACTACTATGTCCACTATGGTCACTCAGCTAAAAGAGCGTTGTGTTATCACTGAGGATAATCATTCACTGAGTCCGCGACAATGGAGACAAGTACGGAGAAACAAAAGAGCATTGCGCATAACCTGGAGTATGTGGCTCTCTGCACTAAGGATGGCACGCTACTATCAACAGAAGGTACCTCACTAATATCCAGGAGAGGAGTAAAAGTGTCAATGCCTGCTTGTGTGAGGATAACCAGGAGACCGCTGAAATCTTGTTTATTGGGATCGCATCAGGGAGAGCAACCGGCTCCCTTGTGTACAGCCCTACATTATTTCGGATTCCGGGGAAGAATTATCAGATCCAGTTTATCTACCACCACTGTCTGTAAAAACCTGGTGAGCAGGAGTGGGTTAGTCTGAGAACTTTACACTGGGACCTAAGATACTTATTAACCCGGTCCTTTTAGCCATACATATTTTGGCTTAATTATGGACACCTTTGTGAAAAATGCTTATTGACTTATGCAGAACTATTTTACATTTCTTATGATGTGTGTCCAAACTAATAGTCAATGAAATCTGCTATTCTTCACTGCGCACAATAGCGACTTATCTACTGTTATATATATTATGTTTGTTCCCTTTATTTATACCGTGTTTAAGGACTATGCAACCATACATACAGTGGGGCAAAAAAGTATTTAGTCATCCACCAATTGTGCAAGTTCTCCCACTTAAGAAGATGAGAGAGGCCTGTAATTTTCATCATAGGTATACCTCAACTATGAGAGACAAAATGTGGAAACAAATCCAGACAATCACATTGTCTGATTTGGAAATAACTTATTTGCATATTATGGTGGAAAATAAGTATTTGGTCACCTACAAACAAGCAAGATTTCTGGCCCTCACAGACCTGTATCTTCTTCTTTAAGAGGCTCCTCTGTCCTCTACTCATTACCTGTATTAATGGCACCTGTTTGAACTTGTTATCAGTATAAAAGACACCTGTCCACAACCTCAAACAGTCACACTCCAAACTCCACTATGGTGAAGAACAAAGAGCTGTTGAAGGACACCAGAAACAAAATTGTAGACCTGCGCCAGGCTGGGAAGAAGGAATCTGAAATAGGCAAGCAGCTTGGTGTGAAGAAAGCAACTGTGGGAGCAATAATTAGAAAATGGAAGACATACAAGACCACTAATAATCTCCCTCGATCTGGGGCTCCACGCAAGATTTCACCCCGTGGGGCCAAAATGATCACAAGAATGGTGAGCAAACATCCCAGAACCACATGGGGGGACCTAGTGAATGACCTGCAGAGATCTGGAACCAACATAACAAAGGCTACCATCAGTAACACACTATGCTGCCAGGGACTCAGATCCTGCAGTGCCAGACGTGTCCCCCTGCTTAAGCCAGTACATGTCCAGGCCCGTCGGAAGTATGCTAGAGAGCATTTGGATGATCCAGAAGCAGATTTGGAGAATGTCATATGGTTAGATGAAACCAAAGTAGAACTGTTTGGAAGAAACACAACTCGTTGTGTTTGGAGGAGAGAGAATGCTGAGTTGCAACCAAAGAACACCATACCTACTGTGAAGCATGGGGGTGGCAACATCATGCTTTGGGGCTGTTTCTCTGCAAAGGGAACAGGATGACTGATCTGTGTAAATGAAATAATGAATGGGGCCATGTATCTTGAGATTTTGAGTGCAAACCTCCTTCCATCAGCAAGGGCATTGAAGGTGAAACGTGGTTGGGTCTTTCAGCATGACAATGATCCCAAACACACCACCCGAGAAACGAAGGAGTGGCTTCATAAGAAGCATTTCAAGGTCCTGGAGTGGCCTAGCCAGTCTCCAGATCTCAAACCCATAGAAAACCTTTGGAGGGAGTTAAAAGTCCATGTTGCCCAGCGACAGCCCCAAAACATCACTGCTTTAGAGGAGATCTGCATGCAGGAATGGGTCAACATACCAGCAACTGTGTGTGACAACCTTGTGAAGACTTACAGAAAACGTTTGACCTCTGTCATTGCCAACAAAGGATATATAACAAAGTATTGAGATGAACTTTTGATATTGACCAAATACTTATTTTCCACCATAATTTGCAAATAAATTCTTTCCAAATAAAACAATGTGATTGTCTGGATTTGTTTCCACATTTTGTCTCTCATAGCTGAGGTATACCTATGATGAAAATTACAGGCCTCTCTCATCTTCTTAAGTGGGAGAACTTGCATAATTGGTGGCTGACTAAATACTTTTTTGCCCCACTGTATATTATAGCCATGCCTCTTTGAGAGTTAATGTGTGCTACAGCCCACCCATTTTATTCTGAAGTTAATGCTGTTGGTTCCCATAAGAATGATTTTGGCTTTTCATAGGCCTAGATTTGGAGTTTGGCGTTAGCCGTTTTAGGCTACCTCCGGTATTTGGAGTCACTCAAAAAAGGGTCTAACGCTCACTTTTCAGCCGTGACGTTTCCATACCGCAGATCCCCTTACGTCAATTGCGTATCCTATCTTTTCAATGGGATTTTTCTAACTCCGGTATTTAGAGTCGTGTCTGAAGTGAGCGTTAGAACTCTAACGACAAAACTCCAGCCGCAGGAAAAAAGTCAGTAGTTAAGAGCTTTCTGGGCTAACGCCGGTTTATAAAGCTCTTAACTACTGTACTCTAAAGTACACTAACACCCATAAACTACTTATGTACCCCTAAACCGAGGTCCCCCCACATCGCCGCAACTCGATTAAATTTTTTTAACCCCTAATCTGCCGACCGCCAACTACGTTATCCTTATGTACCCCTAATCTGCTGCCCCTAACACCGCCGACCCCTATATTATATTTATTAACCCCTAATCTGCCCCCACAACATCGCCGCCAGCTACCTACACTTATTAACCCCTAATCTGCCGACCGCAAAGCGCCGCCACCTACGTTATCCTTATGTACCCCTAATCTGCTGCCCCTAACACCGCCGACCTCTATATTATATTTATTAACCCCTAATCTGCCCCCCACAACGTCGCCTCCACCTGCCTACACTTATTAACCCCTAATCTGCCGAGCGGACCGCACCGCTACTATAATAAAGTTATTAACCCCTAATCCGCCTCACTAACCCTATAATAAATAGTATTAACCCCTAATCTGCCCTCCCTAACATCGCCGACACCTAACTTCAATTATTAACCCCTAATCTGCCGACCGGAGCTCACCGCTATTCTAATAAATGTATTAACCCCTAAAGCTAAGTCTAACCCTAACACTAACACCCCCCTAAATTAAGTATAATTTTAATCTAACAAAAATTAATTAACTCTTATTAAATAAATTTAAAGCTAAATACTTACCTGTAAAATAAATCCTAATATAGCTACAATATAAATTATAATTACATTGTAGCTATTTTAGGATTAATATTTATTTTACAGGCAACTTTGTAATTATTTTAACCATGTACAATAGCTATTAAATAGTTAAGAACTATTTAATAGTTACCTAGTTAAAATAATTACAAAATTACCTGTAAAATAAATCCTAACCTAAGTTACAATTAAACCTAACACTATACTATCATTAAATTAATTAAATAAAATACCTACAATTACCTACAATTAAACCTAACACTACACTATCAATACATTAATTAAATACAATATCTACAAATAACTACAATGAAATAAACTAACTAAAGTACAAAAAATAAAAAAGAACTAAGTTACAAAAAATAAAAAAATATCTACAAACATAAGAAAAATATTACAACAATTTTAAACTAATTACACCTACTCTAAGCCCCCTAATAAAACAACAAAGCCCCCCAAAATAAAAAATGCCCTACCCTATTCTAAATAACTAAAGTTCAAAGCTCTTTTACCTTACCAGCCCTGAACAGGGCCCTTTGCGGGGCATGCCCCAAGAAGTTCAGCTCTTTTGCCTGTAAAAAAAACATACAATACCCCCCCCCAACATTACAACCCACCACCCACATACCCCTAATCAAACCCAAACCCCCCTTAAATAAACCTAACACTAAGCCCCTGAAGATCTTCCTACCTTATCTTCACCATACCAGGTTCACCGATCCGTCCTGAAGAGCTCCTCCGATGTCCTGATCCAAGCCCAAGCGGGGGGCTGAAGATGTCCATGATCCGGTAGAAGTCTTCATCCAAGCGGGGCAGAAGAGGTCTTCCATCCGATTGAAGTCTTCATCCAAGCGGGGCAGAAGAGGTCTTCCATCTGATTGAAGTCTTCATCCAGGCGGCATCTTCTATCGACATCCATCTGGAGCGGAGCGGCAGCATCCTGAAGACCTCCGACGCGGAACATCCATCCTGGCCGACGACTGAACGACGAATGACGGTTCCTTTAAATGACGTCATCCAAGATGGCGTCCCTCGAATTCCGATTGGCTGATAGGATTCTATCAGCCAATCGGAATTAAGGTAGGAAAAATCTGATTGGCTGATTGAATCAGCCAATCAGATTTAGCTTGCATTCTATTGGCTGATCGGAACAGCCAATAGAATGCGAGCTCAATCTGATTGGCTGATTGGATCAGCCAATCGGATTGAACTTGATTCTGATTAGCTGATTCCAATCAGAATATTCCTACCTTAATTCCGATTGGCTGATAGAATCCTATCAGCCAATCGGAATTCGAGGGACGCCATCTTGGATGACGTCATTTAAAGGAACCGTCATTCGTCGTTCAGTCGTCGGCCAGGATGGATGTTCCGCGTCGGAGGTCTTCAGGATGCTGCCGCTCCGCTCCAGATGGATGTCGATAGAAGATGCCGCCTGGATGAAGACTTCAATCGGATGGAAGACCTCTTCTGCCCCGCTTGGATGAAGACTTCTACCGGATCATGGACATCTTCAGCCCCCCGCTTGGGCTTGGATCAGGACATCGGAGGAGCTCTTCAGGACGGATCAGTGAACCTGGTATGGTGAAGATAAGGTAGGAAGATCTTCAGGGGCTTAGTGTTAGGTTTATTTAAGGGGGGTTTGGGTTAGATTAGGGGTATGTGGGTGGTGGGTTGTAATGTTGGGGGGGGGGTATTGTATGTTTTTTTTACAGGCAAAAGAGCTGAACTTCTTGGGGCATGCCCCGCAAAGGGCCCTGTTCAGGGCTGGTAAGGTAAAAGAGCTTTTAACTTTAGTAATTTAGAATAGGGTAGGGCATTTTTTATTTTGGGGGGCTTTGTTGTTTTATTAGGGGGCTTAGAGTAGGTGTAATTAGTTTAAAATTGTTGTAATATTTTTCTTATGTTTGTAGATATTTTTTTATTTTTTGTAACTTAGTTCTTTTTTATTTTTTGTACTTTAGTTAGTTTATTTCATTGTAGTTATTTGTAGATATTGTATTTAATTAATGTATTAATAGTGTAGTGTTAGGTTTAATTGTAGGTAATTGTAGGTATTTTATTTAATTAATTTAATGATAGTATAGTGTTAGGTTTAATTGTAACTTAGGTTAGGATTTATTTTACAGGTAATTTTGTAATTATTTTAACTAGGTAACTATTAAATAGTTCTTAACTATTTAATAGCTATTGTACATGGTTAAAATAATTACAAAGTTGCCTGTAAAATAAATATTAATCCTAAAATAGCTACAATGTAATTATAATTTATATTGTAGCTATATTAGGATTTATTTTACAGGTAAGTATTTAGCTTTAAATAGGAATAATTTATTTAATAAGAGTTAATTAATTTCGTTAGATTAAAATTATATTTAATTTAGGGGGGTGTTAGGGTTAGACTTAGCTTTAGGGGTTAATACATTTATTAGAATAGCGGTGAGCTCCGGTCGGCAGATTAGGGGTTAATAATTGAAGTTAGGTGTCGGCGATGTTAGGGAGGGCAGATTAGGGGTTAATACTATTTATTGTAGGGTTAGTGAGGCGGATTAGGGGTTAATAACTTTATTATAGTAGCGGTGCGGTCCGCTCGGCAGATTAGGGGTTAATAAGTGTAGGCAGGTGGAGGCGACGTTGTGGGGGGCAGATTAGGGGTTAATAAATATAATATAGGGGTCGGCGATGTTAGGGCAGCAGATTAGGGGTACATAGGGATAATGTAAGTAGCGGCGATTTACGGAGCGGCAGATTAGGGGTTAATAATAATATGCAGGGGTCAGCGATAGCGGGGGCAGCAGATTAGGGGTTAATAAGTGTAAGGTTAGGGGTGTTTAGACTCGGGGTACATATTAGAGTGTTAGGTGCAGACGTAGGAAGTGTTTCCACATAGCAAACAATGGGGCTGCGTTAGGAGCTGAACGCTGCTTTTTTGCAGGTGTTAGGGGTTTTTTCAGCTCAAACAGCCCCATTGTTTTCTATGGGGGAATCGTGCACGCACACGTTTTTGAGGCTAGCCGCTTGCGTAAGCAACTCTGGTATCGAGAGTTGAAGCTGCGTTAAAAATGCTCTACGCTCCTTTTTTGGAGCCTAATGCAGCCTTTATGTGGACTCTCAATACCAGAGTTATTTTTATGGTGCGGCCAGAAAAAAGCCGGTGTTAGTTACGCCGGTCCTTACCGACAAAACTCTAAATCTAGCCAATAGTGTTCACAAGACAGCCGTTTCTTAACATACCTGTATTCATAAATTACAACAATTTTGGGGGAGAGAGAGAGGAAGAGAGAGGAAGAGAGAGGAAGAGAGAGGAAGAGAGAGGAAGAGAGAGAGAGAGAGAGAGAGAGAGAGAGAGAGAGAGAGAGAGAGTGTGTTATGTGCTGCAGGGGCAAAAGAGGCTAATTTGGATGGCTCAAAACTGACATGCCCAGAAGTTCTGGAAATATATAATTATTTCCTTACTTTGTGACTACTGAGGTATATCTTTAAGAGACTATAGTTTGTGACATAGGTTCTCACTAATTTACTCCTATAAAGAAAGAGTCACCCCCTTTGTCCTTACTGAGCCTGTATAATAGATTAGCACGCCATATTTGAAGAAGGTCCCAGCATTATTGCTTTATCTCCCTCACTCAAAATCTTTCAGAGATAGGGAATATAAGCATCCATAGTCATCTTAAGGTAAGGGTTAAGTAAATTACCCCCTCCGTTATCTCTCCATCTTTATTTTTTCTTTTTGCAGGGTTACGTAACCTCTGCCCAGCCCAAAGTCCACTCTCTGGGTCCTAGCACGGAAAATATTGCTGTGTTCACATATATATTGCTACATACAGTTTGTTAGTGATCATATTCTTAATTTGTCTAATTCATGATCTGAAGATTGTTTACAATGTGAATGTTTACCAGTTTTCTTCATGTGACTTTAAATGAAACTAATTGATATTGTCTCATGTGCCCTCATTTGCCAATGAAGTGTATGGACCCACCAGCAGTCCGAAAAGGCATCGATGGCACAATAAATATTTTTGTATTAAAAACAAAACAAGGTACTGAAAAATTGCTGCTCTTTAAGAATGTCTTGTTTCTCGCCATTCCAATCTGGTACTAACTTGTGTTAACATTCTTCGAGAAACCCTCTATACTCTTGTTTATAATGTATGTATTGAACTGTTACGGATACCTCAATAAAAATAAAAAGCGATTTAGGTTGCTAATCTGTATTGGTTTGGGGGGGGGGCATTCCCTTAATCGTGGATGGTGCTATTTTTGGTTTAAAATGTTAGCCTTTTCTGAAAACAATCAATGGATTATCTTGGGGATTATGGGGTTAAGGAATTCGTCCTCTTTCAATATATGCCTGTGATTTTGTATAATTTTTTTTATTATTTTATGTTCACTATTGAAGGTGGTAACACATTTGGGGAATTGAGACTGGTCTTTTTGTTGTATTGTTGTTATCAGAAGATCTTCCCTGTTTTTAGTTGGAAGTAAGGGAATCAATGCCACTTATAAATGCTACTTATAATAGGCCTATTATAAGTGGCATTAATTTCCTTACCTTCAACTTGTCCACTTTCATTGACTACTTACTTCAATCGTATGCGCAAACATCTAGATCATATTTGAGGGATACTAAACATGTTCTTTAAACTCTGAAAGAGTTTAAATGGCAAAATCAATATATGTGGGTAACCATGGATGTTACCTTCTTTATATTCCATCATAGATCACAAAAAGGCATTAGAAGGCATTAATTGGAGGTTGTCGAAAGATCCAAATCTGGAACCAAAGTTTATGGATTTTATTTTGAGATTTATTTTAAATCACAATTTCTTCTGGTATAATGACACTTATTATTTACAGGTATGTGGTACTGCCATGGGCACCAGGTTTGCACCGAGTTACGCCAACATTTATATGGATTATTTTAAAAACTGTTATGTGTGGAATTGCGATGCATATGGTGCAGGCCTGGTGTCCTGGCGTAGATACATTGACTATGTACTCTGTATATGAAGTGGAGACATTGTCTCATTCAAATCTTTTTTGCGGCATATTAATTGAAATATCATGTCAGTTCTCCTTACCCCCAGTGTCATATTACAACTATTGATTTTTTGGATTTTACCTCATTTGTAGAAAACAATGAGATACATAGTAAAACCTATTTTAAATCCTGTGATACAAATACATATATTAGGAATGACAGCTGTCACCATCCAAGTTGGTTGAAAGCAGTCCCTAAGGGACAATTCACCAGAATGAGAAGAAATTGCGATCAATTGATAGACTATGATAAACAGTCTTTATTATTACAAGACAGATTTATCCAAAAGGGATATAATCGTGAATCCTTAGAACAAGTAAGGGATGAAGTAAAAAATAAAAACTGGGAAGATCTTCTGATAACAACAATACAACAAAAAGACCAGCCTCAATTTCCCAAATTCATCACCACCTTCTATAGTGAACATAAAATAATCAAAAAAATTATACAAAAGCACTGGCATATATTGAAAGAGGACGAATTTCTTAACCCCATAATCCCCAAGAATCCATCGATTGTTTTCAGAAATGGCCAAAATATTAAACAGAAACTAGCACCATCTATGATTAAGGGAATGCCCACCCCAGAACCAATACAGATTAGCAACCTAAATGGCAAATTGTACTTGTAGAAGATGTAAGGGTTGTTATTATACCAAAAGAGTACATAAAACGTTTTCCTCTTCAGTTAAAGGGAAATAATTTGAAATTAAAAGTTTCATAACTTGCAAAACACAAAATGTAATCTATCTATCTATTACAATGTGGCTGTAAAAGCCAATATTTAGGACAAACTAGCGGATTTCTGAAGACGAGAATCTTGGAACATTTAAATAAAATTTAAAAAGAACACGATGACCATGGGATACCCTTGCATTGCAGCAGCTGCAAAAAATATAGGACAGAAATGTTCCTTTGGTTAGGTAAAGAAAGAGTGTCTACTCACTGGAGGGGGTGGGGGGAGATTAATAAAAGTCAAGATCAGAGAGAACTTTGATGGATACATACCTTAAAAACATATGCCCAATGGGGTTTAAATAAGGACATTAGAATTGCTGCATTTATATAGTTAACATATGGTCACTGTGAATTGTACATATTTTGTAAACTTTGTAATGGTTGATTATGTTATCCACATTTTTCTCTTTTTATATACTTAGTGATTGAATACATTAACAATTTGATAAAAGTTCTTATTGGACAACTAAAAACATGTGACATAACTTCAACATAACAGACCTGTTTGGGAACTCAATTCAGTTTAACTACTCGATTGAAAGCATGGTCGACGTAAGATTAACACATCTCCTTGATCTGATTGATCCAAATGTTATTATATGATTTGCTACTTTATCTATATTGAATGCGGTTTATCAACTGATCTTTTGTATGAACACAATTGTTATATGCTTTTCTTATATGTCATATATTGCTTATATTGTAAATACATTTACAGTGTTTTCTACTAGAAAGTTTAGCAATAGAGATACGGGGGTAAATACAGGGGCGCCTTTCTTGTGATGTCATGGATAGCACGAAAATTAATGTTATTTAAACTGCCCGTGTTAGCGAAAATGTATATGCACTTTGTTAGCATACTTTTTATTGATTTTAATCGCTCTTGAAAAAGACGGACTGTTGCAGTTGAAACACGTTGAGCAATAAAGAAACCTTTTTTATCTTACAAGTAAAAAGCTTGGTTTTTAATCAGGAGCTGAACACTCAACTCTATCTTGTGAGTATATATCACTCATTCCACACATGTGGGTGGATACTGCATGACAGTGAATCTTTCCACGCATAACAACCAGTTGAGCCTGAGTATGAGCCCTTCTCTGTGAACCAGTGCCTCCAAACCTTTGCATGTTTGCAGAGATATGCAGCGAATGCGGGGCAACAGAGATAGATCTAATGGCATCCTGCCTCAATACCAAGCTACCCAGGTATGGGTCGAGGTCGAGGGATCCTCAGGCGGAATTGATAGATGCCCTATCAGTACCATGGAGGTTCTGCATGACAGTGAATCTTTCCACGCAGAACAACCGGTTGAGTCTGAATATGAGCCCTTCTCTGTGAACCAGCTCCTCCAAACCTTTGCACATTTCAAATCATTCCAGGAGAAAACTGAGGGACGGCTGCGGACACAACTTTGGAGGAGAGTATTCATTTATTTATTTATTATTTTTTTCCATTTGTGTTACTACTGTATTTTCTTATATCTCTGCAAACACCTCGGGGGGGAGAGACCATTCTCCTGGGGGAAAGGATTGCCTGCTGAAGAAGTCCACTTCCTGTCATGCTGCGCCGCTCTAGCCATTGCTAGGGGCGCGGCGTATACTTACCTGCTCATTGCCAGGGGTTGTGTCAGGTCCGGATGCGTGCGGTGCTGATGTAATCGCCGCACAATTCTCTCTCCCTGATGCCGGTCTGGACTCCTGTGGTGCAAATCCTGCGCCTATGTAAGTCCTGTTCCAATGATCTATCACTGCCCAAGTATAGGTGTTACTTTGTGTGCTCCTGGGTGTGATAGATTGTTGCTTCAATTAGCCTATTTGTGTATGATCCCTGCCTGTCTGACTACTCTGCCTGTTTAACCCCTAAATTGCTGGATTGATATACTGCTGCTGAACTCTGCTTGTCTGACTAATCTGCCTGTTTAACCCCTAAACTGCTGGATTGATATACTGCTGCTGAACTCTGCTTGTCTGACTACTCTGCCTGCTTTACCCCTTAACTGCTGGATTGGTTTACTGTTGCTGAACTCTTCTTGTCTGACTACTCTGCTTATTAACCCCATTGTTCTGGATTGCCACTTTGTTGCCGAATCCTGTCTGCTTGACCATTCTAGTGGTGTGCCCTTGGACTGCTTTACCTTTGCCAAACTCTGCCTGCCTGACCATTCTAGTCGTTTGCCATTGGACTGCTTTACTGTTGCCAAACCCTGCCTGATCATTCTAGTGATTTGCCTTGGACTGCTTTGCCGTTGCTGCTGGGGATTGTCCTGCCTGTGGTGAGTGCCACCTTCCTCATCTTACTAACTTTCTCTGCTCTAGGATATTCCCTATCATTCCGGCTTGACGCCGGGATAAAAAGACTACTGGACGAATTTGGTCTGATAGAGGAGTATCCCACGAGCATTACACTTCCCATCTGTCCCCATCCCGGAATGTGGATCTGTGAGTCTCCGCCCACTCTAGTATCTGAGATACTTCTCTCATCACCAAGAAACTTCTCGTTCCCCCCGATGGTTGATGTAGGCAACTGAGGTTATATTGTCTGATTGGAATCTGATAAACTGGGATGAATCCAGAAGGCGCCAAGACTTCAAGGCATTGAAGATTGCCTGGAGTTCCAATATATTGATTGGAAGGGAGGAGGACTCCTGAGTCCACGGTCTTTGTGCATTCTTGGCACCCCAAACGGCTACCCAGCCAGAAAGGCTTGGTACCGTAGTCACAATCTCCCAGGACGGTCTCAAGAAACACGTGCCTTGGGACACAATCTGTTGAGACAGAGCTGAATGCTCACCATTTACTTTTCTCAGTATACACAGTTGTAAGGGTCTGAGATGGAATCTGGCATAAGGAATGATGTCAATACAGGATACCATGAGTCCGATTAACTCCATACACTGAGCCACAGAGGTTCTCAAGGAGGCCTGGAGGGCAAGACATGCAGTAGTTAGCTTGCAACATCTCGTCTCATATGTGAGGAATATTCTCATGGATATGGAGTCTATTATTGTCCCCAGGGATTTCACCCTTGTACTTGGAGTAAGAGAACTCTTTTCCAAGTTTATCTTCCATTCATGTGATCGAAGAAGACTGAGAAGGGACTCCGAATGTTCTTCCGCTAGACGAAAAGATGGTGCCTGCACCAAGATATCGTCCAGGTAAGGCGCTACTGCAATACCTTGTGTTCTGGCAATAGCTAGAAGAGCCCCCCAGAACCTTTGAAAATATCCTTGGAGCAGTAGCTAGGCCAAACGGAAGAGCTATGAACTGGAAGTGCTGGTCCAGAAAGGCATTCCTCAGGAACTGAAAATGTTCCCTGTGTATCGGAACATGAAGGTATGCATCCTTCAGGTCTATGGTGGTCATAAACTTTCCTTCCTGAACCAGAGGAAGGATTGACCTTATTGTCTCCATCTTGAAAGAGGGAACACTCAGAAACTTGTTTAGGAACTTTAAGTCCAGAATTGGACAAAAAGTTCCCTCCTTCTTTGGAACCACGAAAAGATTTGAATTAATAAAACCCCAAACCTCTTTCTGCTGTAGGTACTGGGACAATTACTTCTAGAGAGGAGAGATCCCATATGCAACCTAAGAGGGCAGCCCTCTTTTCTGGTCTTGTAGACAGACTGGAGAGTAGGAATCTGCCCCTGAGCGGATGACACTTGAATCCTATTCTGTATCCTTGAGATACAGCCTCCAGGATCCAAGGATCCTGTACATCCTGGAACCAAGCGTCTGAAAAAAGAGACAGTCTTGCCCCCTACTTGATCCAATCCCAGATGGGGGGCCGCTCCTTCATGCCAATTTGTTATCGGCGGGCTTCTTAGTCTGTTTGAACTTATTCCAGGACTGAGCCAAGTACTCTTGGGCTGCTTGGACTTGGATGAGGATTGCTGTCGTTGTGATTTGTCAGAATGAAAAGGAACGAAAATTAGACAATTACCGTCCCTTAGGGCTATTTTAATTATCCTGCGGTAGGAAGGCACTTTTCCTTCTGGTAACCATAGAAATAATGGAGTCTAGCCCTGGACCGAATAAAATCTTCCCCTTTAATAGAAGAGAAAGGAGTCTGGATTTAGAAGTCATATCTGCGGACCAATACTTCAACCAGAGAGTTTTTGAGATGTGGGGGCTGTCGGTTTAAGGGTTAATAGGTTTATTTAGTGGCGGTGATGTGGGAGGCTAGAGGTTTAGGAGTCAATAACTTTATTTAGTGGCAGCGATGTTGGGGAGTGGTGGAATAGGGGTTAATATCTTTATTTTACTGTGGGCGATGTTGGGGTGCGGCGGAATAGGGATAATAACTTAATTATAGTGGCAGCAATGTCAGGGAGTGGAAGATTAGGGGTTAATAACTTTATGTAGGTGTCAGCGATGTTGGGGGCAGCAGATTAGGGGTGTTTAGATATGAGATTTATGTTAGGGTGTTAGATGTAACTTTTTATCCCCATAGACATCAATGGGGTTGCGTTACGGCGATCGCCATTCCGCTCTTCAGGTGTTAGTTTTTTTCTAACACGCTCTCCCCATTGATGTCTATGGGGAAAGCGTGCACGAGCACGTATTCTCAGCCCTTGGATTTTGTGCAGTATGGAGCTCATCGCAACCATATCGCATGCACAAGGGGGCTTTTTAAAGATTTGTAATGGCAGCTCTATGGAGGGTGAAATAACCCTCTATAGCGCAAAACTTGTAATCTAGGTGACAGTTAGCTAAGGAATCTTGGGACGATTTCTAATATATTCTGGCACCAGAGTAAAAAATAAATGAGAACTTTAAAGAGCCTCTAGATTGTTTCAAGAGTTTATACAGATGATTACATAAGTAAAAACAAAATGTAAAGCATACAGTTTAGGCACACATCATGGTCTACAAAGCAACCAACAGAATCATCTTAAAAAACAATTATCTAAAGCACAAGTGTTGCAAAGTTTCAAAAGGATAATACCTTTCCTGAACCTGAAAATGTAAAAACAATCACATTTGAAAGCAGTCTATAATTGAAAAATAAAATTCAGTAATCTGAATTTGACTTCACTTGGCCAGAACTCACTAAGTTCTCAAAGAGTAGGCACAGAACCTGTGCATTCAAAACACATTCCACAAGTGTACAGCTGGCCAGATAAAACACTGAGACTTGCAGGTGTAAAATGCTTAGAAAATATGTGAGGGCTATATGAGAACTTCAGCTACACCCAAGGAATGCCCTTGTCCAGTCCAAGGATTTTGCTATATTGCAAAGTGCCTGTATCTCTTTCACATCCAGAAATGCATGAAATGCTCTGTAGATAGTGATAATAAACTTTACATTTATTTGTTTCTTGACATATGCACAGTTATTGTTCTTATACTACATTTCATTTCCTGTATCTATGTCTCAAGTTTGCAACAGGATATTTGCCTCTAATCAGCCTCAACAATCAGTTTTTAAAATATCATACAAAATTATCATTTGTATGCATTGGGAATGAAATACAGCCAAAGTTTACTTCATCAAGGTAGTCTGTTTTATTTTGCATTAATTTCACATTTATTTCCCTATTTAACCTTATAAATTATCCTTTAACAAATAAATTACAATGTATTTGAAAAAATATATATATTATACCTTTGGATACTAAACCAGGAAAAACGCTGATATTTATTATTGTTTGTGTGATGATTTCCATGGAAGCCATTTTAATGATTGTGGAACATCCTGGAGTTATTCCCCCGGTACATGCCTTGATGGCCTAATAATGCAATGTCACACTTCAGATACAAAAAACCTGTAGATTATTTTAGTTTTAAGTAATTTTTCATTTGATTTGATTAACTATCTATGAATATCAATCATGTTACAGATTTTATGTCATCTGCTAAAGGCGTATAGATTTACACTATTCTTAAATCAATTTCTTAAAGTCCTGGGAACCATTGCATAATCTGTTATTCTCTGGTAAAAAGCTTAATTCCTACTTGCAGGATGTATGAGCAGAGACTCACATAATTGGAAAAAGAAGGATTTCTCCAATTGCTATTGCTCATTCTCTTTATTATTCAACTTTAAACCATGACACATGCTTATCTCTTACATTTGATTTGTTTAAATTGAATAATAAAGGTATTTAGCAAATAAGTCATTCATTTTCAACAGAGTGAGTCTCCCCACATACATTCTGTACAGAGGTATTTGGGGGTGGGGGGATAGGACTTCTGTCTGGATAAACACCTGAAACCAGAAGAGTTAGCACCTGATCAATGGAGGATAATGTGAGAGCTGAGTTGAAGTGTTCCAAAACTGGAAAAGAGATTAGTGTCTGCTCCACTATACATACAAGTAAGGTATGAAATATGTTTAATTATGCTCCATGTGTTTATTCCTACTTGCAAAAGGTCTTCAAGCTTATCACCTTCTATACAATGCCCTAATCTTCCCCCATACCATATAACAATGTTGTATATATTGGGGAACAGTGAAAATTAAATGGACCAGAGCAAAAGTACCATAAATGGCCTACATGCTATATCTGCAAATTCAGTAACTGAATTAACAAAAGTTTAAATTATGCTTTGTCTTAAATTCTAACAAGATAGTGTGTAATTTATTACTCATGAATATCTGGGGTACAACAGTGCTAGTTTCTAATTAAGGCTTTTCTTCCAAATTCTGCTTCAATGGGAAAAAATACATTAAACTAGTATCATTTTCTATTTTAATGCAAACAAAATGTGATTGACTTGTCTAATTGTTCTGTAGTATTGTGTCTTTTCAAATTCCTGGGTAAATATCATAATTTACTTGAATGAGTAACAACCATAAAATATGAAGGCCCATGTTTTAGCTTGTATGCCCTAAGAATGTCAGAATGAAAAGTAACAGGAGAACATCTGGAAACCTCCAGGCCTCTTCAAACCCTAGCAACCCTAATTTCCTTACGCCTAGATTTAGAGTTCTGCGGCCAAAGGGGTGCGTTAGCTACGCTGGCTTTTTTCTGGCCACACCTTTTAAATACCGCTGGTATTTAGAGTTCACAGAATGGCTGCGTTAGGCTCCAAAAAAGGAGCATATAGCATATTTACCGCAACTTCAACTCTTGATACCAGCGGTGCTTACGGACGCGGCCAGCTTAAAAAATGTGCTCGTGCACGATTCCCCCATAGAAAACAATGGGGCTGTTTGAGCTGAAAAAAACCTAACACCTACAAAAAAGCTATGGGGAAACACTTCCTACGTCTGCACCTAACACTCTAACATGAACCCTGAGTCTAAACACCCCTAACCTTACACTTATTAACCCCTATTCTGCCGCTCCCGCTATCGCTGACCCCTGCATATTATTATTAACCCCTAATCTGCCGCTCCGTACACCACGGCAAGCTACATTATAGCTATGTACCCCTAATCTGCTGCCCCTAACACCGCCGACCCCTATATTATATTTATTAACCCCTAATCTGCCCCCCACAACGTCGCCTCCACCTGCCTACACTTATTAACCCCTAATCTGCCGAGCGGACCACACCGCTATTATAATAAAGTTATTAACCCCTAATCCGCCTCACTCCCTCCTCAATAACCCTATAATAAATAGTATTAACCCCTAATCTGCCCTCCCTAACATCGCCGACACCTAACTTCAAACATTAACCCCTAATCTGCCGACTGGAGCTCACCGCTATTCTAATAAATGTATTAACCCCTAAAGCTAAGTCTAACCCTAACACTAACACCCCCCTAAGTTAAATATAATTTAAATCTAACGAAATAAATTAACTCTTATTAAATAAATTATTCCTATTTAAAGCTAAATACTTACTTGTAAAATAAATCCTAATATAGCTACAATATAAATTATAATTATATTATAGCTATTTTAGGATTTATATTTATTTTACAGGTAACTTTGTATTTATTTTAACCAGGTACAATAGTTATTAAATAGTTAAGAACTATTTAATAGCTAAAATAGTTAAAATAATTACAAATTTACCTGTAAAATAAATCCTAACCTAAGTTACAATTAAACACTACACTATCAATAAATAAATTAAATAAAATACCTACAATTACCTACAATTAAACCTAGCACTACAATATCAATAAATGAATTAAATACAATACCTACTAATAACTACAATTAAATAAACTAACTAAAGTACAAAAAATAAAAAAGAACTAAGTTACAAAAAATAAAAAAATATTTACAAACATTAGAAAAATATTACAACAATTTTAAACTAATTACACCTACTCTAAGCCCCCTAATAAAATAACAAAAGCCCCCCAAAATAAAAAAATGCCCTACCCTATTCTAAATTACAAAAGTTCAAAGCTCTTTTACCTTACCAGCCCTGAACAGGGCCCTTTGCGGGGCATGCCCCAAAGAATTCAGCTCTTTTGCCTGTAAAAAAACACATACAATACCCCCCCAACATTACAACCCACCACCCACATACCCCTAATCTAACCCAAACCCCCCTTAAATAAACCTGGTGTAATTAGTTTAAAATTGTTGTAATATTTTTCTAATGTTTGTAAATATTTTTTTATTTTTTGTAACTTAGTTCTTTTTTATTTTTCGTACTTTAGTTAGTATATTTCATTGTATTTTTTTGTAGATATTTTATTTAAATAATTTTTCTTTCATGTAATTAGCAAGAGTCCATGAGCTAGTGACGTATGGGATATACATTCCTACCAGGAGGGGCAAAGTTTCCCAAACCTTAAAATGCCTATAAATACACCCCTCACCACACCCACAATTCAGTTTTACAAACTTTGCCTCCGATGGAGGTGGTGAAGTAAGTTTGTGCTAGATTCTACGTTGATATGCGCTCCGCAGCAAGTTGGAGCCCGGTTTTCCTCTCAGCGTGCAGTGAATGTCAGAGGGATGTGAGGAGAGTATTGCCTATTTGAATGCAGTGATCTCCTTCTAAGGGGTCTATTTCATAGGTTCTCTGTTATCGGTCGTAGAGATTCATCTCTTACCTCCCTTTTCAGATCGACGATATACTCTTATATATACCATTACCTCTGCTGATTCTCGTTTCAGTACTGGTTTGGCTATCTGCTATATGTAGATGAGTGTCCTGGGGTAAGTAAGTCTTATTTTCTGTGACACTCCTAGCTATGGTTGGGCACTTTGTTTATAAAGTTCTAAATATATGTATTCAAACATTTATTTGCCTTGACTCAGAATGTTCAACTTTCCTTATTTTTCAGACAGTCAGTTTCATATTTGGGATAATGCATTTTAATTTAACATTTTTTACCTTAAAATTTGACTTTTTCCCTGTGGGCTGTTAGGCTCGCGGGGGCTGAAAATGCTTCATTTTATTGCGTCATTCTTGGCGCGGACTTTTTTGGCGCAAAAATTCTATTTCCGTTTCCGGCGTCATACGTGTCGCCGGAAGTTGCGTCATTCTTTGACGTTATTTTGCGCCAAAAATGTCGGCGTTCCGGATGTGGCGTCATTTTTGGCGCCAAAAAGCATTTAGGCGCCAAATAATGTGGGCGTCTTATTTGGCGCGAAAAAATATGGGCGTCACTTTTGTCTCCACATTATTTAAGTCTCATTTTTTATTGCTTCTGGTTGCTAGAAGCTTGTTCTTTGGCATTTTTTCCCATTCCTGAAACTGTCATTTAAGGAATTTGATCAATTTTGCTTTATATGTTGTTTATTTCTTTTACATATTGCAAGATGTTCCACGTTGCAACTGAGTCAGAAGATACTTCAGGAAAATCACTGCACAATGCTGGAGCTACCAAGCTAAGTGTATCTGCTATAAACTTTTGGTATCTGTTTCTCCAGCTGTTATTTGTATTGCATGTCATGTCAAACTTATTAATGCAGATAAAATTTCCTTTAGTACTGTTACATTACCTGTTGCTGTTCCGTCAACATCTAATTTTCAGAGTGTTCCTGATAACATAAGAGATTTTATTTTTTAAATCCATTAAGAAGGCTATGTCTGTTATTTTTCCTTCTAGTATACATAAAAGTCTTTTAAAACTTCTCTTTTTTTCAGATGAATTTTTAAATGAACATCATCATTCTGATACTGATAATGGTTCTTCTGGTTCTGAGGTTTCTGTCTCAGAGGTTGATGCTGATAAATCTTTGTATTTGTTCAAGATGGAATTTATTCGTTCTTTACTTAAAGAAGTGTTATTTGCATTAGAAATAGAGGATTCTGGTCCTCTTGATACTAAATGTAAACGTTTAAATAAGGTTTTTAAATCTCCTGTAGTTATTCCAGAAGTGTTTTATCTCCCTGATGCTATTTCTGAAGTAATTTCCAGGGAATGGAATAATTTGGGTAATTTATTTACTCCTTCTAGACGTTTAAGCAAATTATATCCTGTGCCATCTGACAGATTAGAGTTTTTGGGGACAAAAATCCCTAAGGTTATGGGGCTGTCTCTACTCCTGCTAATGTACTACTATTCCTACGGCAGATAGTACTTCATTTAAGGATCCTTTAGATAGGAAAATTGATTCCTTTCTAAGAAAAGCTTACTTATGTTCAGGTAATCTTCTTAGACCTGCTATATTTTTAGCGGATGTTGCTGCAGCTTCAACTTTTTGGTTAGAAGCTTTAGCGCAACAAGTAACAGATCATAATTTTATAGCATTATTTTTATTCTATAACATGCTAATAATTTTATTGGTGATACCATCTTTTGATATCATTAGAGTTGATGTCAGGTATATGTCTCTAGCTATTTTAGCTAGAATAGCTTTATGGATTAAACTTGGAATGCTGACATGTCTTCTAAGTCAACTTTGCTTTCCCTTTCTTTCCAGGGTAAATAATCATTTTCGTTCCTTTCCTCACAAGGAACAAAAGCCTGATCCTTCATCCTCAGGAGCGGTATCAGTTTGGAAACTATTTCCAGTTTGGAATATATCCAAGCCTTATAGAAACCTATAGCCAGCTCCTAAGTACCTATGAAGGTGCGGCCCTTATTCCAGCTCAGCTGGTATGGGGCAGATTACGTTTTCTTCAAAGAAATTTGGATCAATTCCGTTCTTAATCTCTGGTTTCAGAAACATTGTTTCAGAAAGGTACAGAATTGGCTTCAAGTTAAGGCCTCCTGCTAAGAGATTCTTTTCTTTCCCGTGTCCCAGTTAACACAGCAAAGGCTCAGCATTTCTGAAATGTGTTTCAGATCTAGAGTTGGCTGGAGTATTTATGCCAGTTCCAGTTCTGGAACAGGGGCTGGGGTCTTATTTTATCTCTTCATTGTACCAAAGAAGGTCAATTCCTTCAGACCAGTTCCGGATCTATCATTATTGAATCATTATGTTAGGATACCAACATTCAAGATGGTTACTGTAGGACTATCCTGCCTTTTGTTTAGCAAGGGCATTATATGTCTACAATAGATTTACAGGATGTGTATCTGCATATTCCGATTCATCCAGATCACTTTTAGTGTCTGAGATTCTCTTTTTAGACAAGCATTACCAGTTTTGTGGCTCTACCGTTTGGCTTAGCCTCAGTTCCAAGAATTTTTTTCAAAGGTTCTCGGTGCCCTTCTTTCTGTAATCAGAGAATAGGGTTTTGGTATTTCCTTATTTGGACGATATCTTGGTATTTGCTCAGTCTTCTCATTTTCGAAGAATCTCATACGAATCGACTTGTGTTGTTTCTTCAAGTTCATGGTTGGAGGATCAATTTACCAATCAGTTCATTGATTCCTCAGACAAGGGTAACCTTTTTAGGTTTCTAGATAAATTCAGTGTCTATGACTCTGTCCTTGTCAGACAAGAGAAGTTTAACATTGATATCAGCTTGTCAAAACCTTCAGTCACAATCATTCCCTTTGGTAGCCTTATGCATGGAAATGTTGGGTCTTAGGACTGCCGCATCAGATGCGATCTCCTTTGCTCGTTTTCACATGCGACCTCTTCAGCTCTGTATGCTGAACCAATGGTGCAGGGATTACTCAAAGATATCTCAATTAATATCTTTAAACCGATTTTACAACACTCTCTGACATGGTGGACAGATCACCATCGTTTAGTTCAGGGGGCTTCTTTGTTCTTCCGACCTGGACTATAATCTCAACAGATGCAAGTCTTACAGGTTGGGGAGCTGTGTGGGGGTATCTGACGGCACAAGGGGTTTGGGAATCTCAGGAGGTGAGATTTCCGATCAATATTTTGGAACTCCGTGCAATTTTCAGAGCTCTTCAGTCTTGGCCTCTTCTGAAGAGAGAGTTGTTCATTTGTTTTCAGATAGACAATGTCACAACTGTGGCATACATCAATCATCAAGGAGGGACTCACAGTCCTCTGGCTATGAAAGAAGTATCTCGAATTTTGGTTTGGGCGGAATCCAGCTCCTGTCTAATCTCTGCGGTTCATATCCCAGGTATGGACAATTGGAAAGCGGATTATCTCAGTCGTCAAACGTTGCATCCGGGCGAATGGTCTCTTCACCCAGAGGTATTTCTTCAGATTGTTCAAATGTAGGAACTTCCAGAAATAGATCTGATGGCTTCTCATCTAAACAAGAAACTTCCCAGGTATCTGTCCAGATCCCGGGATCCTCAGGCGGAGGCAGTGGATGCATTATCACTTCCTTGGAAGTATCATCCTCCCTATATCTTTCCGCCTCTAGTTCTTCTTCCAAGAGTAACCTCCAAGATTCTGAAGGAATGCTCGTTTGTTCTGCTGGTAGCTCCGGCATGGCCTTACAGGTTTTGGTATGCGGATCTTGTCCGGATGGCCTCTTGCCAACCGTGGACTCTTCCGTTAAGACCAGACCTTTTGTCTCAAGGTCCTTTTTTTCCATCAGGATCTGAAATCCTTAAATTTAAAGGTATGGCGATTGAACGCTTGATTCTTGGTCAAAGAGGTTTCTCTGACTCTGTGATTAATACTATGTTACAGGCTCGTACATCTGTATCCAGAGAGATATATTATAGAGTCTGGAAGACTTATATTTCTTGGTGTCTTTCTCATCATTTTTCTTGGCATTCTTTTAGAATACCGAGACTATTACAGTATTCTTCAGGATGGTTTAGATAAGGGTTTGTCCGCAAGTTCCTTGAAAGGTCAAATCTCTGCTCTTTCTGTTCTTTTTCACAGAAAGATTGCTATTCTTCCTGATGTTCATTGTTTTGTACAAGCTTTGGTTCGTATAAAGCCTGTCATTAAGTCAATTTCTCCTCCTTGGAGTTTGAATTTGGTTCTGGGGGCTCTTCAAGCTCCTCCATTTGAACCTATGCATTCATTGGATATTAAATTACTTTCTTGGAAAGTTTTTTGTTCCTTTTGGCCATCTCTTCTGCCAGAAGAGTTTCTGAATTATCTGCTCTTTCTTGTGAGTCTCCTTTTCTGATTTTTCATCAGGATAAGGCGGTGTTGCGAACTTCTTTTGAATTTTTACCTAAAGTTGTGAATTCCAACAACATTAGTAGAGAAATTGTGGTTCCTTCATTATGTCCTAATCCTAAGAATTCTAAGGAGAAATCGTTTCATTCTTTGGATGTTGTTAGAGCTTTGAAATATTATGTTGAAGCTACGAAATCTTTTCGTAAGACTTCTAGTCTATTTGTTATTTTTTCCGGTTCTAGAAAAGGCCAGAAAGCTTCTGCCATTTCTTTGGCATCTTGGTTGAAATCTTTAATTCATCTTGCCTATGTTGAGTCGGGTAAAACTCCGCCTCAGAGAATTACAGCTCATTCTACTAGGTCAGTTTCTACTTCCTGGGCGTTTAGGAATGAAGCTTCGGTTGACCAGATCTGCAAAGCAGCGACTTGGTCCTCTTTGCATACTTTTACTAAATTCTACCATTTTGATGTATTTTCTTCTTCTGAAGCAGTTTTTGGTAGAAAAGTACTTCAGGCAGCGGTTTCAGTTTGAATCTTCTGCTTATGTTTTTCATTAAACTTTATTTTGGGTGTGGATTATTTTCAGCAGGAATTGGCTGTCTTTATTTTATCCCTCCCTCTCTAGTGACTCTTGTGTGGAAAGATCCACTTCTTGGGTAGTCATTATCCCATACGTCACTAGCTCATGGACTCTTGCTAATTACATGAAAGAAAACATAATTTATGTAAGAACTTACCTGATAAATTCATTTCTTTCATATTAGCAAGAGTCCATGAGGCCCGCCCTTTTTTTGTGGTGGTTATGATTTTGTATAAAGCACAATTATTCCAATTCCTTATTTTATATGCTTTCGCACTTTTTTCTTATCACCCCACTTCTTGGCTATTCGTTAAACTGAATTGTGGGTGTGGTGAGGGGTGTATTTATAGGCATTTTAAGGTTTGGGAAACTTTGCCCCTCCTGGTAGGAATGTATATCCCATACGTCACTAGCTCATGGACTCTTGCTAATATGAAAGAAATGAATTTATCAGGTAAGTTCTTACATAAATTATGTTTTTGATAGTGTAGTGTTAGGTTTAATTGTAGATAATTGTAGATATTGTATTTAATTAATTGATTGATAGTGTAGTGTTAGGTTTAATTGTAGATAATTGTAGGTATTGTATTTAATTAATTTATTGATAGTGTAGTGTTAGGTTTAATTGTAACTTAGGTTAGGATTTATTTTACAGGTAATTTTGAAATTATTTTAACTATTTTAGCTATTAAATAGTTCTTAACTATTTAATAGCTATTGTACCTGGTTAAAATAAATACAAAGTTGCCTGTAAAATAAATATTAATCCTAAAATAGCTATAATATAATTATAATTTATATTGTAGCTATATTAGGATTTATTTTACAGATAAGTATTTAGATTTAAATAGGAATAATTTATTTAATAAGAGTTAATTTATTTCGTTAGAATAAAATTATATTTAACTTAGGGGGGTGTTAGGGTTAGGGTTAAAATTAGCTTTAGGGGTTAAAAAATTTATTAGAGTAGCGGTGATCTCCGATCGGCAGATTAGGGGTTAATACTTGAAGTTAGGTGTCGGCGATGTTAGGGAGGGCAGATTAGGGGTTAATACTATTTATTATAGGGTTATTGAGGCGGGAGTGAGGCGGATTAGGGGTTAATAACTTTATTATAATAGCGGTGTGGTCCGCTCGGCAGATTAGGGGTTAATAAGTGTAGGCAGGTGGAGGCGACGTTGTGGGGGGCAGATTAGGGGTTAATAAATATAATATAGGGGTCGGCGGTGTTAGGGGCAGCAGATTAGGGGTACATAGCTATAATGTAGCTGGCGGCGGCGGCGTGCGGACGGCAGATTAGGGGTTAATAAGTGTAGGCAGGTGGAGGCGACGTTGTGGGGGGCAGATTAGGGGTTAATAAATATAATATAGGGGTCGGCGGTGTTAGGGGCAGCAGATTAGGGGTACATAGGGATAACGTAGTTGGCGGCAGTGTACGGAGTTGAAGATTAGGGGTTAAAAAATTTTTATAGAGGGGCGGCGATGTGGGGGGGCCTCGGTTTAGGGGTACATAGGTAGTTTATGGGTGTTAGTGTACTTTAGAGCACAGTAGTTAAGAGCTTTATAAACCGGCGTTAGCCCAGAAAGCTCTTAACTACTGACTTTTTTCTGCGGCTGGAGTTTTGTCGTTAGATTTCTAAAGCTCACTTCAGCCACGACTCTAAATACTGGCGTTAGAAAGATCCCATTGAAAAGATAGGATACGCAATTGACGTAAGGGGATCTGCGGTATGGAAAAGTCGCGGCTGCAAAGTGAGCGATAGACCCTTTCCTGACTGACTCCAAATACCGGCGGTAGCCCAAAACCAGCGTTAGGAGCCTCTAACTCTGGTTTTCACGGCTACCGCCCAACTCTAAATCTAGGCCTTAGTGACTTACAAAAACACTTGAATGCCTTTATTTTCTCCAGTGTGTGTAGAAGAAACTTTCATGAATAAATGTGACCAGCAATAGTCTTGAGAGTTAATAACTACAGATAAATGAAATGCCAAGATAAGTTCAAATGGATGATGCTACAAAATATGCAAAGCAAAAATAATGGATAAATAAGATACAAAACATCTTGGCAATAAGCCACCTTCCAGTGGAAAAACACTAAAAAAAAAAGAAAGCAGAAACTTGAACCTTCATGCCATTCTGGAGGAAAAGAAGTATCTTTTAGACAGAAAAGTAAGCAAAAACATCATTTATGTAAGAACTTACCTGATAAATCCATTTCTTTCATATTGGCAAGAGTCCATGAGCTAGTGACGTATGGGATATACAATCCTACCAGGAGGGGCAAAGTTTCCCAAACCTCAAAATGCCTATAAATACACCCCTCACCACACCCACAACTCAGTTTAACTAATAGCAAAGTAGTGGGGTGATAAAGAAAGGAGTAAAAAAAACATACAAAAAAGGAATTTGGAAATAATTGTGCTTTATACAAAAAATCATAACCACCATAAAAAGGGTGGGTCTCATGGACTCTTGCCAATATGAAAGAAATTACTTTATCAGGTAAGTTCTTACATAAATAATGTTTTCTTTCATGTAATTGGCAAGAGTCCATGAGCTAGTGACGTATGGAATAATAATACCCAAGATGTGGAACTCCACATAACAGTCACTAGAGAGGGAGGGATAAAAATAATAACAGCCATTTTCCGCTGAAAAAAATGAATCCACAACCCATAAATGAAAAGAAAAAACTTAAACATAAGCAGAGGAATCAAACTGAAACAGCTGCCTGAAGAACTTTTCTACCAAAAACTGCTTCTGAGGGAAGCAAATACATCAAAATGGTAGAATTTAGTAAATGTATGCAAAGAAGACCAAGTTGCTGCTTTGTAAATCTTTGCAAAGCTCTTACAACATCCAAAGAATGTAAGGATCTCTCTAAAGAATTCTTAGGATTAGGACACAAAGAAGGAACAACAATTTCTCTATTAATATTGTTAGAACTCACAACCTTAGGTAGAAATTTAAATGAAGTCCGCAAAACTGCCTTATCCTGATGGTAAATCCAAAAAGGAGATTCACAAGAAAGAGCAGATAATTCGGAAACTCTTCTAGCAGAAGAGATTGCCAAAAGGAACAACACTTTTCAAGAAAGTAGTTTAATGTCCAAAGAATACATAGGCTCAAAAGGAGGCGCCTGTAAAGCCTTTAAAACCAAATTAAGACTCCAAGGAGGAGAGATTGATTTAATGAAAGTCTTGATACGGACCAAAGTCTATACAAAACAGTGAATATCAGGAAGCTTAGCAATCTTTCTGTGAAATAAAACAGAAAGAGCAGAGATTTGTCCCTTCAGGGGACTTGCAGACAAACCTTAATCCAAACCATCCAGAAGAAACTGTAAAATTATAGGAATTCTAAAAGAATGCCAGGAGAATTTATGAGAACACCATGAAATATAAGACTTCTAAACTCAATAATAAATCTTCCTAGAAAGAGATTTACGAGCCTGCAACATAGTATTAATCACTGAGTCAGAGAAACCTCTACGACTAAGCACTAGGCGTTCAATTTCCATACCTTCAAATTTAATGATTTCAGATTCTGATGGAAAAACTGACCTTGAGACAGAAGGTCTGGTCTTAAAGGAAGTGGCCAAGGTTGGCAACTGGACATCCGAACAAGATCCGCATACCAAAACCTGTGAGGCCATGCTGGAGCTACCAGCTACACAAACGATTGTTCCATTATGATCTTGGAAATCACTCTTGGAAGAAGAACTAGAGGCGGGAAGATATAAGCAGGTTGGTAACACCAAGGAAATGCTAACACATCCACCGTTTCCGCCTGAGGATCCCTGGACCTGTGTATATACAGAAAAAGATGAAGCAGCACCAGTTTCATGCACTTAAATCTGCTTTATTGACAGCTTTTACAAACTTCCAACTGTAAGCAGGCAGTAATGTTGTGACAAACTGTGCCTAGACAAACACACGTAGATGAGAAACTGCTAACATGTTTCGGCCCTTCTGGCCGTAATCTTAGCTACATTGTTTCTCCCCAATTCACCTTTTATACTTCTGTGCTCATTGAGATTGGTTAAAATTTGATCCAGTGTGTCAGCCTAATTGTGCACAAATGATTACCATTCTAGTTTAAACAAACATGTCAGCTATTACGTTAACACCACCAATGAATGAACTTAGATAAAACATTGTTAAATCTCTATCATTGCTAACATTTTCCATATCCTCCCTGTGAAATTACATGGAATAACTGAAAGGAATTGAAATACAAAATATTATGAAATGTTACAATATACTGATAGAACAATTATTACCATAACTTTAAATTAAAAGTGCCTCCAATATTCATAGTTTGTTGTTACAATCATCAACACATAATAATCAATTTTGGTGAATGATGTTGTGAGAACTTAATCATAAAATAACTTATTTTTAATTTATTTTTAACAAATCTATACAAACATAGGAAGCTAAAGATGTGACACTGAAAGATTGAGGAAGGTTAAAGAGGGAGGCGCACTGGACCCACAGGAACCAATACTTTTGTTTCATTCCCAAAAATTGATTAAATCAAATTCTGAATTTAATCCTGTGGGAATTCTTGTTTTTAACCTGTGTATCCAGTACACCTCCCTCTTTGCTAGTAAAGTCTCTCTGTCCCCCCCTCTCTTTTTACATTTCACTTGCTCAATAATAGTCCAACTAAGTGAACTTATGTTTTTATTGTGTTTAATTTTGAAATGTTGTACGAGAGGGGTCGTGAGCTTACCAGCTTTTATGTTAGTGATGTGTTCACGGATCCTTTCCCTTGCCTCCCTAGTAGAGACCTGTATATTGTACTCCACAAGTTTCACAGGTTAACAAGTAGACCACATAAGTGGATCTGCAATTCAAACATGAAAAATGTCTGAAATGTTCTCCCGTGGCTGTACTGACAAAACACTCACTCAACTGTAAACAACCACATGCTATACATGGACCATAATTACATTTATAGACTCCATTGAATCTGAGCCATGATGAGTTAAAAATGTGTGTTGCTCTCAATTGTGTGGGGGCTACTATGTTGCCAATTGTCATTCCTTTTTGTATGCAAATCTACACCCTTTAGACACTATATTGGTAAGGCCCTCATCCGCTGTTAACATACGAAAATGTTTTCCTATGATATTGCATACTTGATGGTATTGTGCACTGTACTTTGTCACAAAGGTTGTTTTTCCAAAACTTCTGTTCTTATTTTGTGAATTTTTAAGAGTGAGAAATTCATTTCTCTCTCTTTTTGAAATGGCTTCTCTGACCCTGGTAACCTCCTTTCTGTCATAGCCCCTATTACAGAGACGATTCTCTAAATCTAGTGATTGCTGTTCAAATTCTGACTGTGTTGAACAGTTTCTTTTTAGACGTATAAACTGCCCTTTCATTACAGAAAAGAATACCCTTTTGGGATGGCTACTCTTCGCGTGCAGGAGAGTATTCCCAGATATTGGTTTTCTGTACACTTTGGTTTGCATCCTTCCATGTTCACCCATTAATGTTACATCTAAAAAATTTATTTGGGTTTTACCAAAATCATGGGTTAGTTTTATGCCTGCTGTGTTTCTATTTAATTCCTCGAGAAACTCCACCAACTCAGCTTCTTCCCCCTCCCAGATGATCAGAAGATCATCTATATATCTTCTGTAATATTTTATTCTGGTTTTCCAGGGGCCATCGCCTCCATAGATGTGGGACAGCTCCCACCAACCCATAAATAGGTTGGCGTATGAGGGCGCATATTTGGCCCCCATGGCTGTCCCACACCTCTGGAGGTAATGGACCCCTTCAAACTCAAAAAAATTATGAGTTAGAAGAAACTTTGTAACTCTAAGAATAAATTTACAGAATGAGGGATCATAGTTGGTGGATCTTTTCAAGAAAAATGAAATTGCTTCCAAGCCTGCACTGTGTGGAATGCTAGAGTACAAAGAGGTAACATCTAGAGATGCCCAACTATAGCTATCATTCCAACTGAGAGAATCCAATTCAATCAAAAGTTGTTTCGTGTCTCTCAGGTAGCTTGACAGGTTCTGTACCAGAGGCTGCAATATAGCATCCAGCCATTGTGACAATGGTTCCAAAATTGAACCAATGCCACTAATGATCGGGCGACCTTTTACCTCTGAGATGGATTTATGCACCTTGGGTAGGAAGTTAAAAATAGGCTTAATCGGACACTCCACTTTTAGGAAGTCACCGGTCTTTTCATCTAAAAAGCCTTCCTCTTTTCCGTCATCTATGAGATGTTATAATTCAAGTTTGAATCTGTCTGTTGAATCTTTTGTTAAACTCAAATATTGGGAACAGTCTGTTAGTTGTCGTGTGGCTTCTTTTAAAAAGAAGGCTCTATCCATGACAACCACGGACCCTCCCTTGTCAGAAGCTCTTATGACCAAATTAGGGTTCTCTTTAAGACCCCTGAGTGCCAACATTTCTTCCCTGTTTAAATTTTTCTGTTTATCAAGATTTACCGTGTATGCTAGTTGTGTGAGATCTTTCTCAACTCTATATTGGAATTTTTCCAAAATGTCCCCTCTTGTGTGTATAGGATAAAATCTTGAAGCTCCAGAAAGAGAGGGGCCTCTACTGATATACTGATCAGTCATTACATCTTGTGAGAATTCATTCTCACAGGCCAGTCTCTCCAGAGCTTCAAGATCACACACTTCTTGAAAGGTCAGAGATGTTGTTTTTCCTGGTTCAATTCTACTGGGGGGTAAACATTCTTCGTTAGTCACATTCTCATTGCTTTGTGAAAAATATTTCTTAATTGTTAAATTTCTGATCAGCCTGTTTACATCCACTAGTGTCTGGAATAAATTAAAACTGTCCGTTGGTACAAAACTGAGACCATAGTTTAGGACCTTAACTTCTAATTCACTTAGTTGGTATGCTGACAGGTTGATCACAGAATTTAAATGTATTTTGTCCCTGATCTCCCCCATCTGGGCGGCCGGGGGGGTTGTGGGGGCACTGCGGGCGGACCCTTCAAAATGCCCTTTCCTTTTGTATCTCCTCCCCCCCCTACCTGGACAGGTACCTGGGAAGTTTCTTGTTTATTTCTGGAAGACCCCACATCTGAACAATCTGAAAAAACACATCTGAATGAAGCGACCACTCTCCCGTATGATAAGTCTGACGGCTGAGATAATACACTTCCCAATTGTCTACACCTGGGATATAAACCACAGAAATTAGACAGGAGCTGGATTCCGCCCAAGAAAGTATCCGAGATACTTCTTTCATAGCTTGGAGACTGTGAGTCCCATCCTGATGACTGACATATGCCACAGTTGTTATATTATCTGTCTGAAAACAAATGAATGGTTCTCTCTTCAACAGAGGCCAAACCTGAAGAGCCCTGAAAATAGCACGAAGTTCTAAAATATTGATTGGTAACCTCGCCTCTTGAGATTTCCAAACCCATTGTGCTGGCAGAGATCCCCAGACAGCTCCCCAAACTGAAAGACTTGCATCTGTTGTGATCACAGTCCAGCTTGAATAAACAAAAGATGCCCCTTGAACTATACAATGGTGATCTAACCACCAAGTCAGAGAGAGTCGAACATTAAGATTTAAGGATATTAATTGTGATATCTTTGTATAATCCCTGCACCATTGATTCAGCATACAAAGCTGGAGAGGTCTCATATGAAAATAAGCAAAGGTGATCGCATTCGATGCTGCAGTCATGAGACCTAAAACTTCCATGCACATAGCTACTGAAGGGAATGATTCAGACTGAAGGTTCCGACAAGTTGAAACCAATTTTTATCGTCTCTTTTCTGTTAGAGACAGAGTCATGGACACTGAATCTACCTGGAAACCTAAAAAGGTGACCCTTGTCTGAGGAATCAATTAACTTTTTGGTAAATTGATCCTCCAACCATGTCTTTGAAGAAACAACACTAATTGATTCATGTGAGATTCTGCAGAATGTAAAGACTGAGCTAGTACCAAGGTATCGTCCAAATAAGGAAACACCACAATACCCCGTTCCCTGATTACAGAGAGTAGGGCACCAAGAACCTTTGAAAAGATTCTTGGAGTTGTCGCTAGGCCAAATGGAAGAGCGAAAAATTGGTAATGCTTGTCTAGAAAAAAGAAACTCAGAAACTGATAGTAGTTTGGATTAATTGGAATATGAAGGCAGAATAGTCCTTATAGTCACCATTTTGAAAGTTGGCACTCTTACAAAACTATTCAAAATTTTTAGATCCAGAACTGGCCTGAATGAATTTTCTTTCTTTGGGACAATGAATAGATTTGAATAAAACCCCAGACCCTGTTCCTGAAACGGAACTGGTATGATTACCCCTGAAAGCTCCAGGTCTGAAACACATGTAAGAAAAGCCTGAGCCTTTACTGGATTTGCTGGGATCTGTGAGATAAAAAATCTTCTCACAGGAGGTCTTACTCTGAATCCTATTCGGTACCCTTGAGAGACAATACTCTGAATCAATTGATTTTGGACACAATCTGCTCAAATACTTTTAAATGGCTTGAATTTATTCGAACTTGAAGAAGGTTTCCAATTGGAACCAGATTCTTTGGGGGAAGGATTGGGTTTCTGTAACTTATTTTGTCGAAAGGAACAAAAACGGTTAGAAATTTTAGATTTACCCTTAGGTCTTTTATCCTGAGGCAAAAAAACTCCCTTCCCCCCAGTGACAGTTGAAATAATGGAATCCAACTGAGAACCAAATAAATTATTACCTTGGAAAGAAAGAGATAGTAATCTAGATTTAGATACCATGTCAGCATTTCAATATCTGAGCCACAAAGCTCTTCTAGCTAACATAGCTAAAGACATAGATTTAACATCAATTTTGATTATATCAAAAATGGCATCACAGATAAAATGATTAGCATGTGGAAGCAAGCGAACAATGCTAGACAAATCAGGATCTGTTTCCTGTTGCTCTAAACTTTCCAACCAAAACGTTGATGCAGCTGCAACATCAGCCAAAGAAATGGCAGGCCTAAGAAGATAGCCAGAATATAAATAAGCTTTTCTTAGATAAGATTCAAGTTTCCTATAAAGGAAGTACTAAAGGAAGTACTAACTTCCATAGGAATAGTAGTATGTTTGGCAAGAGTAGAAATAGCCCCATCCACTCTGGGGATCTTTTCCCAAAACTCCAAACTAACTGCTGGCAAAGGATACAATTTTTTTTTAAACTTTGAAGAAGGGATAAAAGAAGTACCAGGCCTTTTCCATCCCTTAGAAATCATATCAGAAATAGCATCAGGAACTGGAAAAACCTCTGGAGTAACCACAGGAGGTTTATAAACAGAGTTTAAACGTTTACTAGTTTTAATATCAAGATGACTAGTTTCCTCAATATCCAACGTAATCAACACCTCTTTTAGGTGAATATACTCCATTTTAAATATATAAGTAGATTTGCCAGTGTCAATATCTGAGGAAGTATCTTCTGAATCAGATAGATCCTCACCAGAGGAGGATAATTCAGTATGTTGTTGGTCATTTGAAATTTCATCAACTTTATGAGAAGTTTTAAAAGACCTTTTACGTTTATTAGAAGGCGGGATAGCAGACAAAGCCTTCTGAATCGCATCAGCAATAAAATCTTTTATATTCATAGGGCTATCATGTACATTAGATGTTGAAAGAACAACAGGCATTGTACTATTACTGATGGATACATTCTCTGCATGTAAAAGCTTATCATGACAACTATTACATACCACAGATATAATCTCCACAAATTTACAACAGATACACTTAGCTTTGGTAGAACTGTTGTCAGGCAGCAGGGTTCCAACAGTGGTTTTTGAGACAGGATCAGATTGAGACATCTTGCAAATGTAAGAGAAAAAAAACAACATATAAAGCAAAATTATCATTCTCCTTATATGGCAGTTTCAGGAATAGGAAAAAAATGCAAACAGCATAGCCCTCTGAGAGAAAAAGGCAAGAGGCACATAGGAATGGGGTTTTAAATAACAAAATTATTTGGCACCAAGTATGACGCACAACGCAAAATGAATTTTTTTGGCTCTAACAACATCCGGAAATGACACACTCGCGTCATTGCAGATGCAACCTTGTGCAAGGAACTCAGCGTCAACTAAGACGCCGGAAATGACAAACTTGAGTCACCAGACGTACCTTCACGCCAAACAATTCTCGCGGCAAGAATGACGCAATAAACATCAGCCTCACGAGCCTAATTTTGCCCGTGAAAATTTAATGAAAAAGCAGTCAATTTGAAAAAAAAAAAAAGACTAAACCCCAGATAAGAAAAATATTTTCCTAAATATGTTTTTTCCCAAATATGAAACTGAATAGTCTGCAAAATGAAATATACATAAACCTTACACATGGCAAATATAAGTACAATACATATATTTAAAACTTTATATTAATACATAAAGTGCCAAACCATAGCTGAGAGTGTCTTAAGTAATGAAAACATACTTACCGAAAGACACCCATTCTCATATAGCAGATAGCCAAACCAGTACTGAAACAGTTATCAGTAGAGGTAATGGAATATGAGAGTACATCGTCGATCTGAAAAAGGGAGGTAAGGAGATGAATCTCTATGACCGGTAACAGAGAACCTATGAAATAGATTTCCCGCTAGGAAAACCATTGCATTCAATAGGTGATACTCCCTTTACATCCCTCTGACATTCACTGTACTCTGAGAGGAATCGGGCTTCAAAAAGCTGAGAAGCGCATATCAATGTAGAAATCTTAGCACAAACTTACTTCACCACCTCCATAGGAGGCAAAGTTTGTAAAACTGAATTGTGGGTGTGGTGAGGGGTGTATTTATAGGCATTTTAAGCTTCGGGAAACTTTGCCCCTCCTGGTAGGATTGTATATCCCATATGTCACTAGCTCATGGACTCTTGCCAATTACATGAAAGAAACAAAGGTTTCTTTTTCAGGGCACATAGAAATGGAAAAATGTACTAGGCTATCAGGTCTATAGCAATATGCAGACATGTTTTTCAGAATTGAAGATACAGTAACCAAGACATCAGTGCATACACTTTTTAATGCTTAATACTAAGATTAGTTTTGAAACTGTAAAAATTAACAGTAGTTATAGAAACCCTAATGTTGAATACCAGGCTAAATTCTAGGCTCTAACCAAACTATTGTTGTGCTTTCACAGTTTCATTTTTCAATCACATGACAAAACATGTCATCTGGAGGTTGTAAATGTTAGACTAAATTACAAAATTATCTCAATTGCACATATTGAAAATGCTCAAGGATCCTTATTTCTGAATAATCTTTTTTTTTTTTCTTCAGGATACCTGACATCTAAATTTACTATCAAGTTTGTTTGTTGGTTACTGCCCTATGAGGAGGATTTGACAGCTCTGGATATCAGTCAAATCAACAGACCTAGAATGTGAAAGACATAAATCTCCCTTAGGCTTTTCTTTATGTATTTCCTTATTCATTGGTGTAATATAGAGAGCATCTAATAAATTGTTGCTATACAGACTGAAGCACATTGATTGATGTTGTAAGTGTTAATATAGTAAATAGCTGTGGGAAAATAATCTTTATCAAATACATCTAATTTATTGGACTATTCTGTATTGACAGAAATATATCATGGTTGAGTCCACGATTATAGCTTACAATTGGCCTGGTTTCGACTGTCTTTATCTGCTATCAATAGTAACATCTGACTATCTGAACATCAAGCAAAAAGTGGTATACTTCCCATCCTTATCTTTATAATACTATAGTCAACATCTTTTTATATATATTTTTATTTAATTTTCCGTGTATATGATGTACAGTAATCAAGATAAGCAAAAAGGAGGACAATGTCCTCTAGAATAATCAGTACAAAATGCAAAAACTAAACGGAAGGAAAAAACATTATAAAATACAAGACATCTAACATTCATTATGGAGAGTCAGTAAAAGGCTGCATACAATACGTCATATCATCTTATTCCATATATGTACATATATCCTATCACAGGGTTTCCAGTCTGCTTAACATTATAAGATAACATTCAAAGAGTAGTTTAAACATATTATCTTATCCATAATATGTCTATATATTAATACATTATAATCTCCAAACATTTCTAAATACATCTTTAATTAATGCATTATATTCATAAAAAAAGAGAAAAGAGAAAAAAAAAAGAAAAAAGAAAAATAACTGTAGGTAAATAACCTGTTAGATAGGAAAACACATATGTAGCTTCTCATGGTGCATACATAGTAGGTAGAATTATCAATTTCTTATGCTGTAATCAGTTATAAAAACAGACGAGATCGGGGATCAAGGGGAGAAAACGGAGGACCAGAAAAACATAATTTATGTAAGAACTTACCTGATAAATTAATTTCTTTCATATTGGCAAGAGTCCATGAGCTAGTGACGTATGGGATATACATTCCTACCAGGAGGGGCAAAGTTTCCCAAACCTCAAAATGCCTATAAATACACCCCTCACCACACCCACAATTCAGTTTAACGAATAGCCAAGAAGTGGGGTGATAAGAAAGGAGCGAAAGCATCAAACAAGGAATTGGAATAATTGTGCTTTATACAAAAAAATCATAACCACCACAAAAAAGGGTGGGTCTCGTGGACTCTTGCCAATATGAAAGAAATTAATTTATCAGGTAAGTTCTTACATAAATTATGTTTTCTTTCATGTAATTGGCAAGAGTCCATGAGCTAGTGATGTATGGGATAGCAGATACCCAAGATGTGGAACTTCCACGCAAGAGTCACTAGAGGGGGAGGGATAAAAACATAATTTATGTAAGAACTTACCTGATAAATTCATTTCTTTCATATTAGCAAGAGTCCATGAGCTAGTGACGTATGTAATATACATTCCTACCAGGATGGGCAAAGTTTCCCAAACCTCAAAATGCCTATAAATACACCCCTAACCACACCCACAATTCAGTTTAACGAATAGCCAAGAAGTGGGGTGATAAGAAAAAAGTGCGAAAGCATCAAACAAGGAATTGAAATAATTGTGCTTTATACAAAAAAATCATAACCACCACAAAAAAAGCGTGGGCCTCATGGACTATTGCTAATATGAAAGAAATGAATTTATCAGGTAAGTTCTTACATAAATTATGTTTTCTTTCATGTAATTAGCAAGAGTCCATGAGCTAGTGACGTATGGGATAGCAGATACCCAAGATGTGGAACTTCCACGCAAGAGTCACTAGAGAGGGAGGGATAAAATAAAGACAGCCAATTCCGCTGAAAAAATAATCCACAACCCAAATCAAAAAAATGAAATAATAATAAGCAGCAGAATCAAACTGAAACAGCTGCCTGAAGTACTTTTCTACCAAAAACTGCTTCTGAAGAAGAGAAAACATCAAAATGGTAGAATTTAGTAATTTATCAGGTAAGTTCTTACATAAATTATGTTTTCTTTCATGTAATTAGCAAGAGTCCATGAGCTAGTTACGTATGGGATAGCAGATACCCAAGATGTGGAACTTCCACGCAAGAGTCACTAGAGAGGGAGGGATAAAATAAAGACAGCCAATTCCGCTGAAAAAATAATCCACAACCCAAATCAAAAAAATGAAATAATAATAAGCAGCAGAATCAAACTGAAACAGCTGCCTGAAGTACTTTTCTACCAAAAACTGCTTCTGAAGAAGAGAAAACATCAAAATGGTAGAATTTAGTAAAAGTATGCAAAGAAGACCAAGTTGCTGTTTTGCAAATTTGATCAACAGAAGCTTCATTCCTAAAAGCCCAGGAAGTAGAAACTGACCTAGTAGAATGAGCTGTAATCCTTTGAGACGGGGACTTACCCGACTCTACATAAGCATGATGAATCAAAGACTTTAACCAAGATGCCAAAGAAATGGCAGAAGCCTTCTGACCTTTTCTGGAACCAGAAAAGATGACAGACTAGAAGTCTTTCTAAAACCTTTAGTAGCTTCAACATAATATTTCAAAGCTCTAACTACATCCAAAGAATGTAAAGAATTCTTAGGATTAGGACACAATGAAGGGACAACAATCTCTCTACTAATGTTGTTAGAATTCACAACCTTAGCTAAAAATTTAAATGAAGTCCGCAACACTGCCTTATCCTGATGAAATATCAGGAAAGGAGATTCACAAGAAAGAGCAGATAACTCAGAAACTCTTCTAGCAGAAGAGATGGCTAAAAGGAACAACACTTTCCAAGAAAGTAATTTAATATCCAGAGAATACATAGGTTCAAAGGGAGGAGCCTGTAAAGCCCTCAGAACCAAATTAAGACTCCAAGGAGGAGAGATTGACTTAAAGACAGGCTCGATACGAACCAAAGCCTGTACAAAACAATGAATATCAGGATGATTAGCAATCTTTCTGTGAAAAAGAACAGAAAGAGCAGAGATTTGACCTTTAAAAGAGCTTGCAGACAAACCCTTATCCAATCCATCCTGAAACTGTAAAATTCTTGGAATTCTGAAAGAATGCCAAGAGAATTTATGAGAAGAACACCAAGAAATGTAAGTCTTCCAGACTCGATAATAAATCTTTCTAGACACAGATTTACGAGCCTGTATCATAGTATTAATCACTGAGTCAGAGAAACCTCTATGACTAAGAATCAAGTGTTCAATCTCCATACCTTCAAATTTAATGATTTGAGATCCTGATGGAAAAAAGGGCCTTGAGATAGAAGGTCTGGCCTTAACGGAAGTGTCCAAGGTTGGCAACTTGCCATCCGAACAAGATCCGCATACCAAAACCTGTGAGGCCATGCTGGAGCCACCAGCAATACAAACGAAGGTTCCATTAGAATTTTGGAAATCACTTTTGGAAGAAGAACTAGAGGCGGAAAGATATAAGCAGGTTGATAATTCCAAGGAAGCGACAGCGCGTCCACTGCTTCCACCTGAGGATCCCTGGATCTGGACAGATACCTGGGAAGTTTCTTGTTTAGATGAGAGGCCATCAGATCTATTTCTGGAAGTCCCCAGATTTGAACAATCTGAAGAAATATCTCTGGGTGAAGAGACAATTCGCCCGGATGTAACGTCTGGCGACTGAGATAATCTGCTTCCCAATTGTCTACACCTGGGATATGAACCGCAGAGATTAGACAGGAGCTGGATTCCGCCCATACAAGTATTCGAGATACTTCTTTCATAGCCTGAGGACTATGAGTCCCACCTTGATGATTGACATACGCCATGGTTGTGACATTGTCTGTCTGAAAACAAATAAACGATTCTCTCTTCAGAAGAGGCCAGAACTGAAGAGCTCTGAAAATCGCACGGAGTTCCAAAATGTTGATTGGTAATTTCACCTCCTGAAATTCCCAAACCCCCTGCGCTGTCAGAGATCCCCATACAGCTCTCCAACCTGAAAGACTTGCATCTGTTGATATTAGAGTCCAGGTTGGACGAACAAAAGAGGCTCCTTGAATTAGACTATGGTGATTCAACCACCAAGTCAGAGAAGATAGAACATTGGGATTTAAGGATATTAATTGTGATATCTTTGTATAATCCCTGCACCACTGGTTCAGCATACAAAGCTGAAGAGGTCTCATGTGAAAGCGAGCAAAGGGGATCGCGTCCGATGCAGCAGTCATGAGACCTAGAATTTCCATGCACAAAGCTACCGAAGGGAATGATTGAGACTGAAGGTTTCGACAAGCTGAAACCAACTTCAGACGTCTCTTTTCTGTTAGAGACAGAGTCATGGACACTGAATCTATTTGAAAACCCAAAAAGGTTACCTTTGTCTGAGGAATCAATGAACTCTTTGGTAAATTGATCCTCCAACGATGTCTTTGAAGAAACAACACAAGTTGATTCGTATGAGATTCTGCAGAATGTAAAGACTGAGCAAGTACCAAGATATCGTCCAAATAAGGAAATACCGCAATACCCTGTTCTCTGATCACAGAGAGAAGGGCACCGAGAACTCATTGGAGCTGTTGCTAGGCCAAACGGAAGGGCAACAAACTGATAATGCTTGTCTAGAAAAGAGAATCTCAGGAACTGAAAGTGATCTGGATGAATTGGAATATGAAGATATGCATCCTGTAAGTCTATTGTAGACATATAATGCCCTTGCTGAACAAAAGGCAGAATAGTCCTTATAGTCACCATTTTGAATGTTGGTATCCTTACATAACGATTCAATATTTTTAGATCCAGAACTGGTCTGAAGGAATTCTCCTTCTTTGGTACAATGAATAGATTTGAATAAAACCCCAGACCCTGTTCCAGAACTGGAACTGGCACAATTACCCTAGCCAACTCTAGGTCTGAAACACATTTCAGAAATGCCTGAGCCTTCACTGGATTTACTGGAATGTGAGAGAGAAAAAATCTTCTCACAGGTGGTCTTACCTTGAAACCTATTCTGTACCCTTGTGAAACAATGTTCTGAATCCAAAGACTGTGAATCGAATTGATCCAAATATCTTTGAAAAATCGTAACCTGCCCCCTACCAGCTGTGCTGGAATGAGGGCTGCACATTCACGTGGACTTGGGAGCTGGTTTTGACTTTCTAAAAGGCTTGGATTTATTCCAGACTGGAGATGGTTTCCAAATGGAAACCGTTCCTTTAGGGGAAGGGTCAGGCTTCTGTTCCTTATTCTGACGAAAGGAACAAAAACGATTATCAGCCCTGTATTTACCTTTAGATTTTTTGTCCTGAGGCAAAAAGGTTTCTTCCCCCCAGTAACAGTTGAAATAATTGAATCCAACTGTGAACCAAATAATTTATTACCTTGGAAAGAAAGAGAAAGTAAAGTTGACTTAGAAGTCATATCTGCATTCCAAGGTTTAAGCCATAAAGCTCTTCTAGCTAAAGACATATACCTGACATCAATTCTAATGATATCAAAAATGGCATCACAAATAAAGTTATTAGCATGTTGAAGAAGTTTAACAATGCTATAAGCATTATGGTCTGACACTTGTTGCGCTAAAGCCTCCAACCAAAAAGTGGAGGCTGCAGCAACATCAGCCAAAGAAATAGCAGGTCTAAGAAGATTACCTGAACATAAATAAGCTCTCCTTAGAAAGGATTCAAGCTTCCTATCTAAAGGATCATTAAAGGAAGTACTATCCGCCGTAGGAATAGTAGTACGTTTAGCAAGAGTAGAGATAGCCCCATCAACTTTAGGGATTTTGTCCCAAAACTCTAATCTATCAGATGGCACAGGGTACAATTTCTTAAACCCTGGAGAGGGAGTAAATGAGGTACCCAGACTATTCCATTCCCTAGAAATTACTTCTGAAATAGCATCAGGAACTGGAAAAACTTCTGGAATAACTACATGAGTTTTAAAAAATGAATTTAAACGCTTAGTAGATTTAGTATCAAAAGGACTAGACTCCTCCATATCTAATGCAATCAATACTTCTTTAAAGGGACACTGTACCCAAAAAAAATCTTTTGTAATTCAGAAAGAGCATGCAATTTTAAGCAACTTTCTAATTTACTCCTATTGTCAATTTTTCTTCATTCTCTTGCTATCATTATATGAAAAAGAAGGCATCTAAGCTTTTTTTTGGTTTCAGAACTCTGGACAGCACTTTATATTGGTGGATGAATTTATCCACCAATCAGCAAGGACAATCCAGGATGTTCACCAAAAATGGGCCCGCATCTAAACTTACATTCTTGCATTTCAAATAAAGATACCAAGAGAATGAAGAAAATTTGATAATAGGAGTACATTAGAAAGTTGCTTAAAATTTCATGCTCAATCTGAATCACGAAAGAAATATTTTGGGTACAGTGTCCCTTTAAGTAAAGAACGAATAAATTCCATTTTAAATAAATATGAAGATTTATCAGTGTCAATATCTGAGGTAGAATCTTCTGAACCAGATAGATCCTCATCAGAAACAGATAAGTCAGAATGATGGCGGTCACTTAAAAATTCATCTGAAATATGAGAAGTTTTAAAAGACCTTTTTTGTTTGCTGGAAGGAGGAATAACAGACAGAGCCTTCCTAATAGAATTAGAAACAAATTCTTTCACATTAACAGGGACATCCTGAGCATTAGATGTTGAAGGAAAAACAACGGGTAAAGGATTATTACTAATGGAAACACTATCTGCATTAGAAAGTTTATCATGACAGCTAACACAAACTACATCCGGAGGAACAGATACCAAAAGTTTACAACAAATGCACTTAACTTTGGTAGAACCAGCATCAGGCAGCGTCTTTCCAGAAGTAGATTCTGATCCAGGGTCAGGTTGAGACATCTTGCAATATGTAATAGAAAAAAACAACATATAAAGCAAAATTATCAAATTCCTTAAATGACAGTTTCAGGAATGGGAAAAAATGCCAAATGAACAAGCCTCTAGCAACCAGAAGCAATGAAAAAGTGAACAACTAAGTCAGAGAAGATCGAACATTGGGATTTAAGGATATCAATTGTGATATCTTTGTATAATCCCTGCACCATTGGTTCATCATACAAAGCTGGAGAGGTCTCATGTGAAAACGAGCAAAAGGGATCGCGTCCGATGCAGCAGTCATGAGACCTAGAATTTCCATGCACAATGCTACCGAAGGGAATGATTGAATCTGAAGGTTTCGACGAGCTGAAACCAATTTCAGATGTCTCTTTTCTGTTAGAGACAAAGTCATGGACACTGAATCTATTTGGAAACCCAAAAAGGTTACCCTTGTCTGAGGAATCAAGGAACTTTTTGGTAAATTGATCCTCCAACCATGTCTTTGAAGAAACAACACAAGTTGATTCATGTGAGATTCTGCAGAATGTAAAAACTGAGCAAGTACCAAGATATAGTCCAAATAAGGAAATACTGCAATAACCTGCTCCCTGATTACAGAGAGAAGGGCACCAAGAACCTTTGAAAAGATCCTTGGAGCTGTTGCTAGACCAAAAGGAAGAGCAACAAACTGGTAATGCTTGTCTAGAAAAGAGAATCTCAGGAACTGATAGTGGTCCGGATGAATTGGAATATGAAGATATGCATCCTAAAAGGCTTGGATTTATTCCAGACTCGAGAAGGTTTCCAAACGGAAGCTGTTCCTTTAGGGGAAGGGTCAGGCTTTTGTTCCTTATTCTGACGAAAGGAACGAAAACGATTAGCAGCCCTATATTTACCTTTAGATTTTTTGTCCTGAGGCAAAAAGGCTCCCTTCCCCCCAGTAACAGTTTAAATTATTGAATCTAACTGAGAACCAAATAATTTATTACCTTGGAAAGAAAGAGAAAGCAACGTTGACTTAGAAGTCATATCTGCATTCCAAGACATAAGCCATAAAGCTCTTCTGGCTAAAATAGCTAAAGACATATACCTGACATCAATTCTAATGATTTCAAAAATGGCATCACAAACAAAGTTATTAGCATGTTGAAGAAGTTTAACAATGCTATAAGCATTATGGTCTGACACTTGTTGCGCTAAAGCCTCCAACCAGAAAGTGGAAGCTGCAGCAACATCAGCCAAAGAAATAGCAGGTCTAAGAAGATTACCTGAACATAAATAAGCCTTCCTTAGAAAGGATTCAAGCTTCCTATCTAAAGGATCTTTAAAATAAGTACTATCTGCCGTAGGAATAGTAGTACGTTTAGCAGGAGTAGAGATAGCCCCATCAACTTTGGGGATTTTTTCCCAAAACTCTAATCTATCAGATGGCAAAGGGTACAATTTCTTAAACCTTGGAGAAGAAGTAAATGAAGTACCCAAACTATTCCATTCCCTAGAAGTTACTTCTGAAATAGCGTCAGGAACTGGAAAAACTTCTCGAATAACTACATGAGGTTTAAAAACTGAATTTAAATGCTTATTAGTTTTAATATCAAGAGGACTAGACTCCTCCATATCTAATGCAATCAACACTTCTTTAAGTAAAGAACGAATAAACTCTATTTTCAATAAATATGAAGATTTATCAGTGTCAATATCTGAGGCAGAATCTTCTGAACCAGATAGATCCTCATCAGAAATAGATAAGTCAGAATGATGGCGGTCATTTAAAAATTCATCTGAAATATGAGAAGTTTTAAAAGACCTCTTACGTTTACTAGAAGGAGGAATAACAGACAGAGCCTTCCGAATAGAATTAGAAACAAATTCTTTTACATTAACAGGAACATCCTGAACATTATATGTTGAAGGAATAACAACAGGTAATGGATTATTACTAATGGAAATATTATCAGCGTTTGATAGTTTATCATGACAACTAACACAAACTACAGCCGGAGGCACAGTTACCAAAAGTTTACAACAAATGCACTTAGCTTTGGTAGAACCAAAATCAGGCTGCGTCTTTCCAGAAGTAGATTCTGATCCAGGGTCAGGTAGTGACATCTTGCAATATGTAATAGAAAAAACAACATATAAAGCAAAATTATCAAATTCCTTAAATGGCAGTTTCAGGAATGGGAAAAAATGCAGAACAAAACAAGCCTCTAGAAACCATAAACAACTAAAAAGTGAGACTGAAATAATGTGAAAAAAACTGGCGCCAAGTATAACGCCCACATATTTTGGCGCCAAGAATGACGCCCATATTTTTGGCGCCAAAAAAACGTCCGCAACACACATACGTCAAAAATGACGCAATCACATGAAAACTTCCGGCGCCAACTATGACGCCGGAAATGACGAAATTTTTGCAACAAAAAAGTCTTGCGCCAAAAATGACGCAATAAATTGAAGCATTTTCTGCACCCACGAGCCTAACAGCCCGCAATTTTGAAAAAAAGTCAATTGAAAATTGAAATTTTAAAAGGTAAGAAAAAATATAATTCATATGCATTTTCCCAAAAAAATGACACTGACAGTCTGAAAGAAGGAATACTGATTATCCTGAATCATGGCAAATATAAGTTTTAACACATATATTTAGAACTTTACATATAAAGTGCCCAACCATAGCTTTGAGTGTCATAAACAGAAATAAGACTTACTTACCCTAAGACACTCATCTACATATAGTAGATAGCCAAACCAGTACTGAAACGAGAATCAGTAGAGGTAATGGTATATAAGAGTATATCGTCGATCTGAAAAGTGAGGTAGGAGAAGAAATCTCTACGACCGATAACAGAGAACCTATGAAATAGATCCCCTAGAGGAAGACCATGGTATTCAAATAGGCAATACTCTCTTCACATCCCTCTGACATTCACTGCACTCTGAGAGGAAAACCGGGCTTCAGCCTGCTGTGAAGCGCATATCAACATAGAAATCTAGCACAAACTTACTTCACCACCTCCATGGGAGGCAAAGTTTGTAAAACTGAATTGTGGGTGTGGTGAAGGGTGTATTTATAGGCATTTTGAGGTTTGGGAACTTTGCCCCTCCTGGTAGGAATGTATATCCCATACGTCACTAGCTCATGGACTCTTGCCAATTACATGAAAGAAATATATAAATACACTGCTCAAAAAATACTGGGATGAATATAAAATAGCCAGACAGGATAGGGATCTCTTTTTGAATTCCAAAATGACCAGTGAAGAGATTAGGATGAATGCTCTATATGCTGGTCGTTATGGTAAATCCACCAAATATTTAGCCAGGCTTGACAAGGTTAGGAAAAAAAATAACACGATTGAACACATTGTTACAGACGGTAAGAATTATACAGAACTTACTGATATAAAAAATAATTTTCCTTAATTACTATCAAAACATATATGCACCCAAAATAATTGATCCAGAGAGCAATACGGTGTTCTGGAATAAGGTCAGCTGCCCCATAATTGCACCGGAGCAGGTCACGCTAATAAACATACCTATAAAATCAGATAAAGTTGTGAAGGCCATAGAGGAAGTTAAACTTGGTAAGGCCCCAGGTCCGGACCAACTCCCTACTGAGTTCTATAGACTACTTAAGTCAGAAATTGTTAATACGCTTACTAATCTATTCAACAAGTATTATATTAAAAAAAACTCCAATGCTCTGCGTCAATTATTACCCTTATTCTTAAAAAAGACAAAAATCCACTGGACCCTGGGTCATACAGACCAATCTCCCTATTAAATACCGATTATAAATTACTCACGTCCATCATAGCCAACAGATTAAGAAATCCACTACAGGAAGTTATACACCCAGAGCAGTCAGGCTTCATGACGGGAAGATCTCCTACAAAGAATATACGTGACATATATGATTCTTGAGAATCTTTGGAATAAGCTGCACAAGAATAAAGTACCATTTAAACAGGATTTCGCTATGGTATTAATTGATGCCGAGAAAGTTTTCGATTCTATAAGTTGGGAACATCTTTACAATGCCCTGTCTAATTTCGGCTTCTCTAGAAATCTGATAAATTTTATTAAAACCATATATAATTTTCCTATCTCTACCATTCTAATCAATGGCAGCCAAACATCTTCTTTTAAGCTAAACAAAGGAACTCGACAAGGCTGCCCCCTCTCTCCCCTTCTCTTTAACATTGTCATTGAGCCTTTAGCAGTATATCTTTGGCAAGAACTGCAGGGAATAAGTCTGGGGTCCCAAGTATGTGTCCTGTCCTGTCACTATATGCAGATGATCTATTACTTTATTTAAAAAAAAAACAAAAAAAAAATATTCCAGTAGCTCTAAAGATCTTCGGTCTTTTTAGTGCAATATCTGGATACAATGTGAATGCACAACACATTTACACAACAGAACTTTAGAGAAGTAGATAGCTTTAGATATCTTGGAATTCATTTACATAAAGATCCTAATATGTGGTAGAAATTAATTATACACCTTTCTTCTCATATATAATACCGAAATTGAATCGCTGGAGTCTTTTCCCCCTATCATTGACTGCTAAGATAATGTTGATTAAATCTATGCTCTTTCCTCAATTACTATATATATAATGAATAATCTTCCATTGTTTATTCAGGATAAAGATATTAAGCTTTTCAATCGGGTGTGTGCCGATCTTTTTTGGAAAACGAATAGACATATGCTTTCTATAGCAAAGCTTACTAAGCTTAAAGGGACACTGAACCGACATTTTGCTGTCTTATTTTTGGACAGTACCAGAAGCAATGGAGTAGATCCGCTGCAGGGGAATGACATTTATAGCAAAGTCTTGTTGTTTTTGTGACCATCGAGCTAATCTTTTCGGGTGAGATATACGTATTGGTAAGAATATATATAAAATGTCGGAGTTGGAGGTAAGCATAAAAACATTTACTGGACAAATTATACTCCGTGGCAATGCTCTCAAAAGTTTGCATGTTAAGCCCTTCATCAAGGAATTGCACTACCAGAGTTAAGCCTTTATTGGCCCACATATTAAATATCTCATAATGGAGTCCAGGTTGGATTTCCGGGTAGCCTCTAACTGGTAAAAAAGCAGATATATACGGAAATTAATCTTTAATCGGGAGCAAAGTTGTTGCCATGCTTTAACCACATTGTAAATACTAATCATTGCTTTAATGCTTCCAGGTAGCTGTGTAAACGGGCAGTGTAGGATCGCTTTAAGAGAGAAAGGTTGTATAAGATTTCCTCCATTTTTATACTGGTTAAGTGATTGGATGGAGAAGCCAGTCCACTCCATGTCGTGCAAGTATGGCAATATTATAGGCTCTAATATCTGGAAATGCTAGGCCTCCAAATTCCTTAAAGGGACACTGAACCCAAATTTTTTCTTTTGTGATTCAGATAGAGCATGCCATTTTAAGCAACTTTCTAATTTACTCCTATTAGAAATTTTTCTTCGTTCTCTTGCTATCTATATTTGAAAAAGAAGGCATCTAAGCTTTTTTTGTGTTCAGAACCTGGATAGCACTTTTTTATTGGTGGATGAATTTATCCACTAATCAGCAAGGACAACCCAGGTTGTTCATCAAAAATGGGCCGGCATCTAAACTTACATTCTTGCATTCTTGCATTTCAAATAAAGATACCAAGAGAATGAAGAAAATTTGATAATAGGAGTAAATTAGAAAGTTGCTTAAAATTTCATGCTCTATCTGAATCACACAAAAAAAATTTGGGTTCAGTGTCCCTTTAAGCTTAGTAAGCTTTGCTATAGAAAGCATATGTCTATTCGTTTTCCAAAAAAGATCGGCACACACCCGATTGAAAAGCTTAATATCTTTATCCTGAATAAACAATGGAAGATTATTCATTATATATAGTAATTGAGGAAAGAGCATAGATTTAATCAACATTATCTTAGCAGTCAATGATAGGGGGAAAAGACTCCAGCGATTCAATTTCGGTATTATATATGAGAAGAAAGGTGTATAATTAATTTCTACCACATATTAGGATCTTTATGTAAATGAATTCCAAGATATCTAAAGCTATCTACTTCTCTAAAGTTCTGTTGTGTAAATGTGTTGTGCATTCACATTGTATCCAGATATTGCACTAAAAAGACCGAAGATCTTTAGAGCTACTGGAATATTTTTTTTTTGTTTTTTTTTAAATAAAGTAATAGATCATCTGCATATAGTGACAGGACAGGACACATACTTGGGACCCCAGACTTATTCCCTGCAGTTCTTGCCAAAGATATACTGCTAAAGGCTCAATGGCAATGTTAAAGAGAAGGGGAGAGAGGGGGCAGCCTTGTCGAGTTCCTTTGTTTAGCTTAAAAGAAGATGTTTGGCTGCCATTGATTAGAATGGTAGAGATAGGAAAATTATATATGGTTTTAATAAAATTTATCAGATTTCTAGAGAAGCCGAAATTAGACAGGGCATTGTAAAGATGTTCCCAACTTATAGAATCGAAAACTTTCTCGGCATCAATTAATACCATAGCGAAATCCTGTTTAAATGGTACTTTATTCTTGTGCAGCTTATTCCAAAGATTCTCAAGAATCATATATGTCACGTATATTCTTTGTAGGAGATCTTCCCGTCATGAAGCCTGACTGCTCTGGGTGTATAACTTCCTGTAGTGGATTTCTTAATCTGTTGGCTATGATGGACGTGAGTAATTTATAATCGGTATTTAATAGGGAGATTGGTCTGTATGACCCAGGGTCCAGTGGATTTTTGTCTTTTTTAAGAATAAGGGTAATAATTGACGCAGAGCATTGGAGTTTTTTTTTAATATAATACTTGTTGAATAGATTAGTAAGCGTATTAACAATTTCTGACTTAAGTAGTCTATAGAACTCAGTAGGGAGTTGGTCCGGACCTGGGGCCTTACCAAGTTTAGCTTCCTCTATGGCCTTCACAACTTTATCTGATTTTATAGGTATGTTTATTAGCGTGACCTGCTCCGGTGCAATTATGGGGCAGCTGACCTTATTCCAGAACGCCGTATTGCTCTCTGGATCAATTATTTTGGGTGCATATATGTTTTGATAGTAATTAAGGAAAATTATTTTTTATATCAGTAAGTTCTGTATAATTCTTACCGTCTGTAACAATGTGTTCAATCGTGTTATTTTTTTTCCTAACCTTGTCAAGCCTGGCTAAATATTTGGTGGATTTACCATAACGACCAGCATATAGAGCATTCATCCTAATCTCTTCACTGGTCATTTTGGAATTCAAAAAGAGATCCCTATCCTGTCTGGCTATTTTATATTCATCCCAGTATTTTTTGAGCAGTGTATTTATATATTTCTTTCATGTAATTGGCAAGAGTCCATGAGCTAGTGACGTATGGGATATACATTCCTACCAGGAGGGGCAAAGTTCCCAAACCTCAAAATGCCTATAAATACACCCTTCACCACACCCACAATTCAGTTTTACAAACATTGCCTCCCATGGAGGTGGTGAAGTAAGTTTGTGCTAGATTTCTATGTTGATATGCGCTTCACAGCAGGCTGAAGCCCGGTTTTCCTCTCAGAGTGCAGTGAATGTCAGAGGGATGTGAAGAGAGTATTGCCTATTTGAATACCATGGTCTTCCTCTAGGGGATCTATTTCATAGGTTCTCTGTTATCGGTCGTAGAGATTTCTTCTCCTACCTCACTTTTCAGATCGACGATATACTCTTATATACCATTACCTCTACTGATTCTCGTTTCAGTACTGGTTTGGCTATCTACTATATGTAGATGAGTGTCTTAGGGTAAGTAAGTCTTATTTCTGTTTATGACACTCAAAGCTATGGTTGGGCACTTTATATGTAAAGTTCTAAATATATGTGTTAAAACTTATATTTGCCATGATTCAGGATAATCAGTTTTCCTTCTTTCAGACTGTCAGTGTCATTTTTTTGAGAAAATGCATATGAATTATATTTTTTCTTACCTTTTAAAATTTCAATTTTCAATTGACTTTTTTTCAAAATTGCGGGCTGTTAGGCTCGTGGGTGCAGAAAATGCTTCAATTTATTGCGTCATTTTTGGCGCAAGACTTTTTTGTTGCAAAAATTTCGTCATTTCCGGCGTCATAGTTGGCGCCGGAAGTTTTCATGTGATTGCGTCATTTTTGACGTATGTGTGTTGCGGACGTTTTTTTGGCGCCAAAAATATGGGCGTCATTCTTGGCGCCAAAATATGTGGGCGTTATACTTGGCGCCAGTTTTTTTCACATTATTTCAGTCTCACTTTTTAGTTGTTTATGGTTTCTAGAGGCTTGTTTTGTTCTGCATTTTTTCCCATTCCTGAAACTGCCATTTAAGGAATTTGATAATTTTGCTTTATATGTTGTTTTTTCTATTACATATTGCAAGATGTCACTACCTGACCCTGGATCAGAATCTACTTCTGGAAAGACGCTGCCTGATGTTGGTTCTACCAAAGCTAAGTGCATTTGTTGTAAACTTTTGGTAACTGTGCCTCCGGCTGTAGTTTGTGTTAGTTGTCATGATAAACTATCAAACGCTGATAATATTTCCATTAGTAATAATCCATTACCTGTTGTTATTCCTTCAACATATAATGTTCAGGATGTTCCTGTTAATGTAAAAGAATTTGTTTCTAATTCTATTCGGAAGGCTCTGTCTGTTATTCCTCCTTCTAGTAAACGTAAGAGGTCTTTTAAAACTTCTCATATTTCAGATGAATTTTTAAATGACCGCCATCATTCTGACTTATCTATTTCTGATGAGGATCTATCTGGTTCAGAAGATTCTGCCTCAGATATTGACACTGATAAATCTTCATATTTATTGAAAAACATAATTTATGTAAGAACTTACCTGATAAATTCATTTCTTTCATATTAACAAGAGTCCATGAGCTAGTGACGTATGGGATATACATTCCTACCAGGAGGGGCAAAGTTTCCCAAACCTTAAAATGCCTATAAATACACCCCTCACCACACCCACAAATCAGTTTAACGAATAGCCAAGAAGTGGGGTGATAAGAAAAAAAGTGCGAAGCATATAAAATAAGGAATTGGAATAATTGTGCTTTATACAAAAAAATCATAACCACCACAAAAAAGGGTGGGCCTCATGGACTCTTGTTAATATGAAAGAAATGAATTTATCAGGTAAGTTCTTACATAAATTATGTTTTCTTTCATGTAATTAACAAGAGTCCATGAGCTAGTGACGTATGGGATAATGACTACCCAAGATGTGGATCTTTCCACACAAGAGTCACTAGAGAGGGAGGGATAAAATAAAGACAGCCAATTCCTGCTGAAAATAATCCACACCCAAAATAAAGTTTAACAAAAAACATAAGCAGAAGATTCAAACTGAAACTGCTGCCTGAAGAACTTTTCTACCAAAAACTGCTTCAGAAGAAGAAAATACATCAAAATGGTAGAATTTAGTAAAAGTATGCAAAGAGGACCAAGTTGCTGCTTTGCAGATCTGGTCAACCGAAGCTTCATTCCTAAACGCCCAGGAAGTAGAAACTGACCTAGTAGAATGAGCTGTAATTCTTTGAGGCGGAATTTTACCCGACTCAACATAGGCAAGATGAATTAAAGATTTCAACCAAGATGCCAAAGAAATGGCAGAAGCTTTCTGGCCTTTCCTAGAACCGGAAAAGATAACAAATAGACTAGAAGTCTTACGGAAAGATTTCGTAGCTTCAACATAATATTTCAAAGCTCTAACAACATCCAAAGAATGCAATGATTTCTCCTTAGAATTCTTAGGATTAGGACATAATGAAGGAACCACAATTTCTCTACTAATGTTGTTGGAATTCACAACTTTAGGTAAAAATTCAAAAGAAGTTCGCAACACCGCCTTATCCTGATGAAAAATCAGAAAAGGAGACTCACACGAAAGAGCAGATAATTCAGAAACTCTTCTAGCAGAAGAGATGGCCAAAAGGAACAAAACTTTCCAAGAAAGTAATTTAATGTCCAATGAATGCATAGGTTCAAACGGAGGAGCTTGAAGAGCTCCCAAAACCAAATTCAAACTCCATGGAGGAGAAATTGACTTAATGACAGGTTTTATACGAACCAAAGCTTGTACAAAACAATGAATATCAGGAAGAATAGCAATCTTTCTGTGAAAAAGAACAGAAAGAGCGGAGATTTGTCCTTTCAAAGAACTCGCGGACAAACCCTTATCTAAACCATCCTGAAGAAACTGTAAAATTCTCGGTATTCTAAAAGAATGCCAAGAAAAATGATGAGAAAGACACCAAGAAATATAAGTCTTCCAGACTCTATAATATATCTCTCGAGATACAGATTTACGAGCCTGTAACATAGTATTAATCACGGAGTCAGAGAAACCTCTATGACCAAGAATCAAGCGTTCAATCTCCATACCTTTAAATTTAAGGATTTCAGATCCGGATGGAAAAAAGGACCTTGAGACAGAAGGTCTGGTCTTAACGGAAGAGTCCATGGTTGGCAAGATGCCATCCGGACAAGATCCGCATACCAAAACCTGTGAGGCCATGCCGGAGCTATTAGCAGAACAAACGAGCATTCCCTCAGAATCTTGGAGATTACTCTTGGAAGAAGAACTAGAGGCGGAAAGATATAGGCAGGATGATACTTCCAAGGAAGTGATAATGCATCCACTGCCTCCGCCTGAGGATCCCGGGATCTGGACAGATACCTGGGAAGTTTCTTGTTTAGATGAGAGGCCATCAGATCTATCTCTGGGAGCCCCCACATTTGAACAATCTGAAGAAATACCTCTGGGTGAAGAGACCATTCGCCCGGATGCAACGTTTGGCGACTGAGATAATCCGCTTCCCAATTGTCTACACCTGGGATATGAACCGCAGAGATTAGACAGGAGCTGGATTCCGCCCAAACCAAAATTCGAGATACTTCTTTCATAGCCAGAGGACTGTGAGTCCCTCCTTGATGATTGATGTATGCCACAGTTGTGACATTGTCTGTCTGAAAACAAATGAACGATTCTCTCTTCAGAAGAGGCCAAAACTGAAGAGCTCTGAAAACTGCACGGAGTTCCAAGATATTGATCGGTAATCTCACCTCCTGAGATTCCCAAACTCCTTGTGCCGTCAGAGATCCCCACACAGCTCCCCAACCTGTGAGACTTGCATCTGTTGAAATTACAGTCCAGGTCGGAAGAACAAAAGAAGCCCCCTGAATTAAACGATGGTGATCTGTCCACCACGTCAGAGAGTGCCGAACAATCGGTTTTAAAGATATTAATTGATATATCTTCGTGTAATCCCTGCACCATTGGTTCAGCATACAGAGCTGAAGAGGTCGCATGTGAAAACGAGCAAAGGGGATCGCGTCCGATGCAGCAGTCATAAGACCTAGAATTTCCATGCATAAGGCTACCGAAGGGAATGATTGAGACTGAAGGTTTCGACAGGCTGTAATCAATTTTAGACGTCTCTTGTCTGTTAAAGACAAAGTCATGGACACTGAATCTATCTGGAAACCCAGAAAGGTTACCCTTGTTTGAGGAATCAAAGAACTTTTTGGTAAATTGATCCTCCAACCATGATCTTGAAGAAACAACACAAGTCGATTCGTATGAGACTCTGCTAAATGTAAAGACGGAGCAAGTACCAAGATAACGTCCAAATAAGGAAATACCACAATACCCTGTTCTCTGATTACAGACAGAAGGGCACCGAGAATCTTTGTGAAAATTCTTGGAGCTGTAGCAAGGCCAAACGGTAGAGCCACAAATTGGTAATGCTTGTCTAGAAAAGAGAATCTCAGGAACTGATAATGATCTGGATGAATCGGAATATGCAGATATGCATCCTGTAAATCTATTGTGGACATATAATTCCCTTGCTGAACAAAAGGCAATATAGTCCTTACAGTTACCATCTTGAACGTTGGTATCCTTACATAACGATTCAATAATTTTAGATCCAGAACTGGTCTGAAGGAATTCTCCTTCTTTGGTACAATGAAGAGATTTGAATAAAACCCCATCCCCTGTTCCGGAACTGGAACTGGCATAATTACTCCAGCCAACTCTAGATCTGAAACACAATTCAGAAATGCTTGAGCTTTCACTGGATTTACTGGGACATGGGAAAGAAAAAATCTCTTTGCAGGAGGTCTCATCTTGAAACCAATTCTGTACCCTTCTGAAACAATGTTCTGAATCCAAAGATTGTGAACAGAACTGATCCAAATTTCTTTGAAAAAACGTAACCTGCCCCCTACCAGCTGAACTGGAATGAGGGCCGTACCTTCATGTGAACTTAGAAGCAGGCTTTGCCTTTCTAGCAGGCTTGGATTTATTCCAGACTGGGGATGGTTTCCAAACTGAAACTGCTCCTGAGGACGAAGGATCAGGCTTTTGTTCTTTGTTGAAACGAAAGGAACGAAAACGATTGTTAGCCCTGTTTTTACCTTTAGACTTTTTATCCTGTGGTAAAAAAGTTCCTTTCCCACCAGTAACAGTTGAAATAATAGAATCCAACTGAGAACCAAATAATTTGTTTCCCTGGAAAGAAATGGAAAGTAGAGTTGATTTAGAAGCCATATCAGCATTCCAAGTCTTAAGCCATAAAGCTCTTCTGGCTAAGATAGCCAGAGACATAAATCTAACATCAACTCTAATAATATCAAAAATGGCATCACAGATGAAATTATTAGCATGCTGGAGAAGAATAATAATATCATGAGAATCACGATTTGTTACTTGTTGCGCTAGAGTTTCCAACCAAAAAGTTGAAGCTGCAGCAACATCAGCCAATGATATAGCAGGTCTAAGAAGATTACCTGAACATAGATAAGCTTTTCTTAGAAAAGATTCAATTTTTCTATCTAAAGGATCCTTAAACGAGGTACCATCTGATGTAGGAATGGTAGTACGTTTAGCAAGGGTAGAAATAGCCCCATCAACTTTAGGGATTTTGTCCCAAAATTCTAATCTGTCAGGCGGAACAGGATATAATTGCTTAAAACGTTTAGAAGGAGTAAATGAATTACCCAATCTATCCCATTCCTTAGCAATTACTGCAGAAATAGCATTAGGAACAGGAAAGACTTCTGGAATAACCGCAGGAGCTTTAAAAACCTTATCCAAACGTATAGAATTAGTATCAAGAGGACTAGAATCCTCTATTTCTAAAGCAATTAGTACTTCTTTAAGTAAAGAGCGAATAAATTCCATCTTAAATAAATATGAAGATTTATCAGCATCAATCTCTGAGACAGAATCCTCTGAACCAGAAGAGTCCAAAGAATCAGAATGATGGTGTTCATTTAAAAATTCATCTGTAGAGAGAGAAGATTTAAAAGACTTTTTACGTTTACTAGAAGGAGAAATAACAGACAAAGCCTTCTTTATGGATTCAGAAACAAAATCTCTTATGTTATCAGGAACATTCTGCACCTTAGATGTTGAGGGAACTGCAACAGGCAATGGTACATCACTAAAGGAAATATTATCTGCATTAACAAGTTTGTCATGACATTTAATACAAACAACAGCTGGAGGAATAGCTACCAAAAGTTTACAGCAGATACACTTAGCTTTGGTAGATCCAGCAGGCAGAGGTTTTCCTGTAGTATCTTCTGGCTCAGATGCAACGTGAGACATCTTGCAATATGTAAGAGAAAAAACAACATATAAAGCAAAATAGATCAAATTCCTTATAAGACAGTTTCAGGAATGGGAAAAAAATGCCAAACATCAAGCTTCTAGCAACCAGAAGCAAATGAAAAATGAGACTGAAATAATGTGGAGACAAAAGCGACGCCACATCCGGAACGCCGACATTTTTGGCGCAAAATAACGTCAAAAAAATGACGCAACTTCCGGCGACACGTATGACGCCGGAAACGGAAATGAATTTTTGCGCCAAAAAAGTCCGCGCCAAGAATGACGCAATAAAATGAAGCATTTTCAGCCCCCGCGAGCCTAACAGCCCACAGGGAAAAAAGTCAAATTTTTGAGGTAAGAAAAATATGATAATTAAAGCATAATCCCAAATATGAAACTGACTGTCTGGAAATAAGGAAAGTTGAACATTCTGAGTCAAGGCAAATAAATGTTTGAATACATATATTTAGAACTTTATAAATAAAGTGCCCAACCATAGCTTAGAGTGTCACAGAAAATAAGACTTACTTACCCCAGGACACTCATCTACATGTTTGTAGAAAGCCAAACCAGTACTGAAACGAGAATCAGTAGAGGAAATGGTAAATATAAGAGTATATCGTCGATCTGAAAAGGGAGGTAAGAGATGAATCTCTACGACCGATAACAGAGAACCTTATGAAATAGACCCCGTAGAAGGAGATCACTGCATTCAATAGGCAATACTCTCCTCACATCCCTCTGACATTCACTGCACGCTGAGAGGAAAACCGGGCTCCAACTTGCTGCGGAGCGCATATCAACGTAGAATCTAGCACAAACTTACTTCACCACCTCCCTTGGAGGCAAAGTTTGTAAAACTGATTTGTGGGTGTGGTGAGGGGTGTATTTATAGGCATTTTAAGGTTTGGGAAACTTTGCCCCTCCTGGTAGGAATGTATATCCCATACGTCACTAGCTCATGGACTCTTGTTAATTACATGAAAGAAATAGAGTTTATTCGTTCTTTACTTAAAGAAGTGTTGATTGCATTAGATATGGAGGAGTCTAGTCCTCTTGATATTAAAACTAATAAGCGTTTAAATTCAGTTTTTAAACCTCATGTAGTTATTCGAGAAGTTTTTCCAGTTCCTGACGCTATTTCAGAAGTAACTTCTAGGGAATGGAATAGTTTGGGTACTTCATTTACTTCTTCTCCAAGGTTTAAGAAATTGTACCCTTTGCCATCTGATAGATTAGAGTTTTGGGAAAAAATCCCCAAAGTTGATGGGGCTATCTCTACTCCTGCTAAACGTACTACTATTCCTACGGCAGATAGTACTTATTTTAAAGATCCTTTAGATAGGAAGCTTGAATCCTTTCTAAGGAAGGCTTATTTATGTTCAGGTAATCTTCTTAGACCTGCTATTTCTTTGGCTGATGTTGCTGCAGCTTCCACTTTCTGGTTGGAGGCTTTAGCGCAACAAGTGTCAGACCATAATGCTTATAGCATTGTTAAACTTCTTCAACATGCTAATAACTTTGTTTGTGATGCCATTTTTGAAATCATTAGAATTGATGTCAGGTATATGTCTTTAGCTATTTTAGCCAGAAGAGCTTTATGGCTTATGTCTTGGAATGCAGATATGACTTCTAAGTCAACGTTGCTTTCTCTTTCTTTCCAAGGTAATAAATTATTTGGTTCTCAGTTAGATTCAATAATTTAAACTGTTACTGGGGGGAAGGGAGCCTTTTTGCCTCAGGACAAAAAATCTAAAGGTAAATATAGGGCTGCTAATCGTTTTCGTTCCTTTCGTCAGAATAAGGAACAAAAGCCTGACCCTTCCCCTAAAGGAACAGCTTCCGTTTGGAAACCTTCTCGAGTCTGGAATAAATCCAAGCCTTTTAGAAAGTCAAAACCAGCTCCCAAATCCGCATGATGGTGCGGCCCTCATTCCAGCACAGCGGGTAGGGGGCAGGTTACAATTTTTCAAAGATGTTTGGATCAATTCGATTCAAAGTCTTTGGATTCAGAACATTGTTTCACAAGGGTACAGAATAGGGTTCAAGGTAAGACCGCCTGTGAGAAGATTCTTTCTCTCACGCATTCCAGTAAACCCAGTAAAGGCTCAAGCGTTTCTGAAATGTGTTTCACACCTGGAGTCAGCTGGGGTAATTGTGCCAGTTCCAGTTCTGGAACGGGGCCTGGGGTTTTATTCAAATCTGTTCATTGTACCAAAGAGAATTCTTTCAGACCAGTTCTGGATCTAAAAATATTGAATCGTTATGTAAGGATACCAACATTCAAAATGGTGACTATAAGGACTATTCTGCCTTTTGTTCAACAAGGGCATTATATGTCCACAATAGACTTACAGGATGCATATCTTCATATTCCAATTCATCCGGACCACTATCAGTTCCTGAGATTCTCTTTTCTAGACAAGCATTACCAGTTTGTTGCTCTTCCTTTTGGTCTAGCAACAGCTCCAAGGATCTTTTCAAAGGTTCTTGGTGCCCTTCTCTCTGTAATCAGGGAGCAGGTTATTGCAGTATTTCCTTATTTGGACTATATCTTGGTACTTGCTCAGTTTTTACATTCTGCAGAATCTCACATGAATCAACTTGTGTTGTTTCTTCAAAGACATGGTTGGAGGATCAATTTACCAAAAAGTTCCTTGATTCCTCAGACAAGGGTAACCTTTTTGGGTTTCCAAATAGATTCAGTGTCCATGACTTTGTCTCTAACAGAAAAGAGACATCTGAAATTGGTTTCAGCTCGTCGAAACCTTCAGATTCAACCATTCCCTTCGGTAGCATTGTGCATGGAAATTCTAGGTCTCATGACTGCTGCATCGGACGCGATCCCTTTTGCTCGTTTTCACATGAGACCTCTCCAGCTTTGTATGATGAACCAATGGTGCAGGGATTATACAAAGATATCACAATTGATATCCTTAAATCCCAATGTTCGATCTTCTCTGACTTAGTGGTTCACTTTTTCATTGCTTCTGGTTGCTAGAGGCTTGTTCATTTGGCATTTTTTCCCATTCCTGAAACTGTCATTTAAGGAATTTGATAATTTTGCTTTATATGTTGTTTTTTCTATTACATATTGCAAGATGTCTCAACCTGACCCTGGATCAGAATCTACTTCTGGAAAGACGCTGCCTGATGCTGGTTCTACCAAAGTTAAGTGCATTTGTTGTAAACTTTTGGTATCTGTTCCTCCGGATGTAGTTTGTGTTAGCTGTCATGATAAACTTTCTAATGCAGATAGTGTTTCCATTAGTAATAATCCTTTACCCGTTGTTTTTCCTTCAACATCTAATGCTCAGGATGTCCCTGTTAATGTGAAAGAATTTGTTTCTAATTCTATTAGGAAGGCTCTGTCTGTTATTCCTCCTTCCAGCAAACAAAAAAGGTCTTTTAAAACTTCTCATATTTCAGATGAATTTTTAAGTGACCGCCATCATTCTGACTTATCTGTTTCTGATGAGGATCTATCTGGTTCAGAAGATTCTACCTCAGATATTGACACTGATAAATCTTCATATTTATTTAAAATGGAATTTATTCGTTCTTTACTTAAAGGGACACTGTACCCAAAATATTTCTTTCGTGATTCAGATTGAGCATGAAATTTTAAGCAACTTTCTAATGTACTCCTATTATCAAATTTTCTTCATTCTCTTGGTATCTTTATTTGAAATGCAAGAATGTAAGTTTAGATGCGGGCCCATTTTTGGTGAACATCCTGGATTGTCCTTGCTGATTGGTGGATAAATTCATCCACCAATAAAAAAGTGCTGTCCAGAGTACTGAAACCAAAAAAAAGCTTAGATGCCTTCTTTTTCATATAATGATAGCAAGAGAATGAAGAAAAATTGACAATAGGAGTAAATTAGAAAGTTGCTTAAAATTGCATGCTCTTTCTGAATTACAAAAGAAAGTTTTTGGGTACAGTGTCCCTTTAAAGAAGTATTGATTGCATTAGATATGGAGGAGTCTAGTCCTTTTGATACTAAATCTACTAAGCGTTTAAATTCATTTTTTAAAACTCATGTAGTTATTCCAGAAGTAATTTCTAGGGAATGGAATAGTCTGGGTACCTCATTTACTCCTTCTCCAAGGTTTAAGAAATTGTACCCTGTGCCATCTGATAGATTAGAGTTTTGGGACAAAATCCCTAAAGTTGATGGGGCTATCTCTACTCTTGCTAAACGTACTACTATTCCTACAGCGGATAGTACTTCCTTTAAGGATCCTTTAGATAGGAAGCTTGAATCCTTTCTAAGGAGAGCTTATTTATGTTCAGGTAATCTTCTTAGACCTGCTATTTCTTTGGCTGATGTTGCTGCAGCCTCCACTTTTTGGTTGGAGGCTTTAGCGCAACAAGTGTCAGACCATAATGCTTATAGCATTGTTAAACTTCTTCAACATGCTAATAACTTTATTTGTGATGCCATTTTTGATATCATTAGAATTGATGTCAGGTATATGTCTTTAGCTAGAAGAGCTTTATGGCTTAAATCTTGGAATGCAGATATGACTTCTAAGTCAACTTTACTTTCTCTTTCTTTCCAAGGTAATAAATTATTTGGTTCACAGTTGGATTCAATTATTTCAACTGTTACTGGGGGGAAGAAACCTTTTTGCCTCAGGACAAAAAATCTAAAGGTAAATACAGGGCTGATAATCGTTTTTGTTCCTTTCGTCAGAATAAGGAACAGAAGCCTGACCCTTCCCCTAAAATAAGACAGCTATGGCAAAAAGTAAATTTTTGGTTAAATAAAAACATAACGGATCACTTCACTTTGGAACTAAGATCCATTATCTTCTTGATCTCTGATCTGCAATGTTGTAACTTGATTAATACTGTTATCTTAATTGTTCGAAACTTGATTTTTAAAAACTGGAAAAAAGAAAGCCCCCCCTTTAGAGTATTTATTGAGGCAATTAAAACACAGATTATGTTTAAACAGCATAACATATCTAATATACACAATAAACAAATACAATCCTTCAATAAATGGTTGAAAATTATACAGAACTTCCCCATGTCAACATAATAGATACTCACAAAATTACTTCATAGGTCTGCGTATTTTGAAAGTTTAATTTTATGTGAAGTATTTCCAGTATCTTGGTATTAAAATTCCAAGAAGGAACACTTGGGATGGAGAGGGGGCGGGGGAGTTGGAGAGGTATAGTCAACATCTTAATAAACACCAAAGGAAAGGCTGCCAACTGAAAAACATGATGCTCCGTAAATCAGAAGAACTTTATATATTCATAGACATTAAAGATTTGAACCATTTAAACCTACAGTCACAATAAATAAGCTTGATTGACAATCTTCATTCTCTAGAGACTATCCACACTTCTGTCTACTTAAAGAAGCTTCTAGAATACAGTACAACAATCATTCATTCATATATATGTTTCCATATACTTCAAACCATTAATTTTCATCTCAGCATGGCTCCCACCCACTTTCATTGCCTTGTCAAACTTATGACTTTTGCCATGCTATAGCCATCCAGAGTAATGCTCTGTTGTGCTCTGTTTTTGTATAAAAGAGAGAAGCGTTCAACCTGGGAACAAACAATAGCATAATAGCTTGTTCTATGGCTAGTTACCACCCTAGGAACAGCCTCTTTTTGCTCAATATGTGCCTTTCACAGACAAGAACTTTCCTGTAGTATATCAGTCCAGTCCCGAAATACCAGGCAATTCCTCTCTCAACGAGAGAAACGGCAAAACCCAAGACATACGTTTCGGCCTAGTGTGGCCCTCGTCAGTTAGGTGCAACCATATCCCTCTAGGCACACTGAGCAATGGGTCCACATCTGGTTTCCAGAGTCAAAGCAAAACAATGCAAAGATAACGTTATGACTGCAATGCACAACTATTCCAATACAATTTTGGTATATTTGGGCATAATGCTTGGTATATTCCAGGCAGTATTAAACTATATTGCATCCATTCAAAAGAATTAATATTTTTTAACTAGGAATGAAGACAAAATTATGTTAAAAAAAGGAAAGAAATATGCTTACCTGATAAATTTCTTTCTTTCCGGATATGGAGAGTCCACAACCTCATTAAATTACTAGTGGGAATATTACTCCTGGCCAGCATGAGAAGGCAAAGAGCACCACAGCAAAGCTGTTAAGTATCATTCCCCTACCCATAATCCCCAGTAATTTGACCGAAGGGAAATGGAAAAAAGGAATAACACAAAGCTGTAGAGGTGCCAGAGGCTTAGTAAAAAATAACTGTCCTAATTAAAGGGTGGGGTCGTGGACTCTCCATATCCGGAAAGAAAGAAATTTATCAGGTAAGCATACAATTTGTTTTCTTTTTTAAGATATGGAGAGTCCACAACGTCATTCATTTACTAGTGGGAACCAATATCCAAGCTAGAGGACACAGAATGAATAGGGAGTGAGAACAAGACAGGCAGACCTAAACAGAAGGCACCACCCCTTGAAGAACCTTTCTCCCAAAAGAGGCCTCAGCCAAGGCAAAAGTATCAAATTTATAAAATTTGGAAAAAGTGTGCAGAGAGGACCAAGTTGCAGCTTTGCAAATCTGTTCCACAGAAGCTTCATTTTTGAAAGCCCAAGAAAAGGAAATGAGCCGTAATTCTCTCAGGAGGCTGCTGACCAGCAGTCTCATAAGCAAAACGAATCATACTTCTCAACCAGAAAGAAAGAGAAGTTGCAGTAGCCTTCTTACCTTTACGCTTTCCAGAGAAACAAATAAAAAGGGCAGAAGACTGGTGAAAATCCTTAGTCGCCTGTAAATAGAATTTTAGAGCATGCACAACATCCAAGTTGTAAAACAGACGCTCCTTATGAGAACAAGGATAGGGAAAGAGAGAAGGAACAACAATTTCTCGATTAATATTTCTAATCAAAACCACTTTCGGGGAGAAATCCCAACCTAGTACGAAGAACCACCTTATCCGCATGAAAGATAAGATAAGGCGAATCACACTGCAAAGTTCCGAAACTCTCCAAGCAGAAGAGATAGCAACAAGAAACAAAACCTTCCAAGAAAACAACTTAATATCTATGGAATAGATTGGCTCAAATGGAGCCTGCTGCAAAACTTTAAGAACAAGGTTAAGACTCCAAGGAGGAGTAACAGATTTAAACACAGGCCTGATTCTGACCAAGGCCTGACAAAAGGATTTAACATCTGGTACAACCGCCAGATGATTATGTAACAGAATAGATAAAGCAGAAATCTGGCCTTTCAGAGAACTGACTGTCACGCTTCAACCGCTCATCCGTTGCTATGGCCATTGCCATGGACGCAGCGGTGGTGAGCATGCGGTGATTACGCCATTGCCACTCGCTCTTTCTTCCTAGATGCTGCCTGGATTGCACCTGTGGTTTCTCCTTGGCACCAATCTGCACCTATGTAGGCTTTTCTTCACTACGCTGCCCAAGTATAGGTGTCTTATTGTGCTCCTGGGTGTTGTGTTATTTATCTACTGCTGACTTACCGTTATCGAACTCTGCCTGTTTGACTACTATGTTTGCCTTAACGCTAAACTGCTGGATTGTTTTACTGTTGATGAACTCTGCTTGTCTGACAACTCTGCCTGCTTAACCCCTGAACTGCTGGATTACTTTACTGTTGATGAACTCTGCTTGCTTAACCCTTGAAATGCTGGATTTCTTTACTGTTGATGAACTCTGCTTGTCTGACCACTCTGCCTGCTTAACCCCTGAACTGCTGGATTGCTATACTGTTGCTGAACTCTGCATGTCTGACCATTCTATTGGTTTACCCCTAAACTGTTATACTACTGTATTTCCTTTTGTTGCTGACTCCTGCCTGTTCCTGGTCCTTCTATTGGTTTACCCCTAAATTGCTATACTGCTTGATTGTCTTCCTGTTGCCACCAAGGACTACCCTGTCTATTGTGAGTACTGCTTACCTCTTTTTACAAACTCTCTCTGCTCTGGGATATTTCCTATCATTCCACTTGACACTGGGATGAGAAGACTACTGGCCAAATATGGTGTGATAGAGGAATATCCCATGTGCATTACACTGACAACCCTTTCTCCAAACCTTCCTGGGGAAAAGACACAATTCTAGAAATCCTGGCCCTACTCCAAGAGTAGCCCTTAGATTCACACCAATAAAGGTATATACGCCATACCTTATTTTAATTTTTTGAGTAACAGGCTTGTGAGCCTGGATCATGGTCTCAATGACTGACTCAGAAAAAACACGCTTAGACAGAACTAAACGTTCAATCTCCAAACAGTCAGCTTCAGAGAAACAAGATTTGGATGGGGGAATGGACCATGAGTTAGAAAGTCCTTCCTCAGAGGAAACATCCAAGGTGGCAGAGATGACATCATCACTAGGTCTGCATACCAGATCCTGCAAGGCCAAGCAGGAGCTATTAGAATAACTAATGCTCTCTCCTGTTTGATACAAGCAATGAGTCATGGAAGCAGAGCAAAGGGAGGAAACAGATAAGCTAGACGGAACACCCAAGGAACTGCCAGAGCATCTATCAAAGCTGCCTGTGCATCTCTTGATCTTGAACTGTACCTTGGAAGCTTGGTGTTCTGCCCAGAGATGCCATCAGATCCAACTCCGGTACCTCCAATTTGAGGGTTAACCTGGAGAACACCTCCAGGGATACAGTCCACTCCCCAGGAGGAAATGACTGTCTGCTCAGGAAATCCGCTTCCCAGATGTCTACTCCAGGAATATGGATGGCAGATAGACAATATTTTTGAGCTTCTGCCCACTGAATAATCCGAGCCACCTCCTTCATGGCTAAGGAATTCCGAGTTCCTCCCTGGTGGTTGATGTAAGCCAATGAGGTAATGTTGCCTGACTGGAATCTGATAAACCGGGCTAAAGACAACTGAGGCCAAGACATCAGAGCATTGTAAATCGCTCTCAACTCCAAGATGTTTATGGGGAGAGCAGACTCCTCCCCAGTCTAAAGTCCCTGCGCCTTTAACAAGTCCATGGTCACAATCACCCAGAAAGGTCTCCGGAAACATGTGCCCTGAAACAGATGCTCCTGAGAAAACCACAACGGAAGAGAGTCTCTTTTTGACAGATATAGATGTATCCTCTGAGACAAAACCGAATGGTCTCCGTTCCATTGCCTGAGCATGCATAACTGCAGAACTCTCAAATGGAATCGAGCAAAGGAATGATTTCCATGGAAGTGACCATCAGACCAATTACCTCCATACATTGAGCTACTGATGGCCGAACAGTAGACTGTAGAGAGAGACAAGAGGATAGACTTTTGGATTTTCTGACCTCCGTCAGAAAAATTTTCATAGATAGGAAATCTATTATGGTAAGGCACACGATGAAGCAGTCACTACACAGTTAGGAATAGATTAAAACTTCCGTTTATTAGTACAAATTAAAAAGTGGAGTGTTCCCAGACAGAAGACAAACACATATGATTAAGCGCCACAAGGGGGTGCGAAACGCGTAAGACTAGCCTTGTGTTTTTGTCCTCTGCCTGGGACACTCCATTTTTTTTATTTGTACTAATAAACGGACGTTTTAATCTATTCCCAACCGTGTAGTGCCTGCTCCTTCATGTGCTTCTTCTTGGATCTCCTTGGCCTGATCCGCCACTGCTATGGCACTCCAGGTTTGTTTGGGAAGCAGTCTTCATTGTTTTGTTTTTTCTGCACTGACCTGTAGTCTGACCGTGTTCCGGATAACTCCCCTAATCTAATGGTCCCTAAGAAAACTACCCTTGTAGCTGGAACAAGGGAACTCTTTCCCAGATTCACTTTCCATCTGTAGGAACGTAGAAGAGACAACAAGATCTCTGTAAGAGAGCTTGCTTGTTGAAAAGATGGCGCCTGAACCAATATGTCATCAAGGAAGGGCGCCACTGCAATTCCTCAAGACCTGATCACTGCCAAAAGAGCCCCCAGAACCTTTGAGAAAATTCTGGGAGCTGTAGCAAGGCCAAACAGAAGATCCACAAACTGAAAGTGATTGTCTAGAAAGGTGAATCTCAGGAATTTGTGATGATCCTTTTGGATAGAAACATGAAGATAGGCATCCTTCAGATCTATGGTTGTCATGAACTGACCCTCTTGGACCAAGGGAAGAATGGAACAAATGGTTTCCATTTTGAAGGATGGTGCCCTGAAAAATTTGTTGAGGCACTTTAGGTCTAAAATGGGTTGAAAAGCTCCCTCTATTTTGGGAACCACAAACAGATTTGAATAGAATCCTAGACCCTGTTTCTTTATTGGACCTGGAACAATCACTCCCAAAAAAAAAAAGATCCTGAACGCAGTTCAAGAATACCTCTCTTTTTATCTGATCTGAAGATAATCTTGAGAGGTGAAATCTGCCCCTGGGAGGATGAGATTTGAATTCTATCTTGTAACCCTGAGATACTTTGCCCACAGCCCAAGGGTCTGGGACATCTCATAACCACACCTGGCAAAACAGGGAAAGTCTGCCCCCCACTAGATCTCAACCTGGACCGGAGGCCAACCCTTCATGCTGACTTAAAGTCAGCTGTGGGTTTCTTAGATTGCCTCCCTTTGTTCCAAGACTGACTGGGTCTCCAAAAAGACTTGGATTGCTCCTGCTTGGAAGCAGAAGAGGAAGACTTCTGACCTTTGAAGTTACGAAAGAAACAAAAATTACTTTGATGTCCTTTAAGTCTGTTCTTCTTGTTTTGCAGAAGAAAAGACCACCCGTAACATCAGAAATAATCTCAGCCAGGCCAGGTCCAAACAAGGTCTTACCCTTGTAAGGAAGTGCCAGAAGCTTGGACTTGGAGGTAACCCTCAGCAGACCAAGATTTTAACCACAAAGCCCTGTGGGTTAAGATAGAAAAAACAGACATCTTGGCCCCCAGTCTAATAACTTGCATGTTAGCATCAGAAATAAAGGAATTGGCTACCTTAAGAGCCTTAATCCTATCTTGGATTTCCTCCAACAGAGTCTCTTTTAAAATAGAATCAGACAAGGCATTGCACCAATAAGATGCTGCACTTGCTACAGTGGCAATACAAACTGCAGGTTGCCATTGAAGACCCTGGTGAACATACAACTTTTTCAAATAAGCTTCCAGCTTCTTATCCATGGGATCCTTAAAAGAACAGCTATCCTCTATAGGGATTGTAGTTCTCTTAGCCAAAGTAGAAATAGCCCCTTCTACTTTAGGCACCGTGCGCCATGAATCTTTAATAGAATCAGCAACAGGAAACATCTTTTTAAAGACTGAAGATGGGTAAAAAGGTATCTCTGGCTTCTCACATTCCTGTGCAATAATATCAGTCACACGGTCTGGAACAGGAAACACTTCCACAGAGGAAGGAACATCATAGTATTTATTAAGCTTACTAGATTTTTTAAGGTTAACTATAACAGGAGAGTCGGAGTCGTCCAGAGTAGCCAAAACCTCTTTTAACAAAACACGAAGGTGTTCAAGCTTAAACCTGAAGTTAACTTCTTCAACTTTAGACAAAGGATTTACACTGTCAGATTCTGAGATTTCACCCTCAGAAGCTACAGAGGTAACGTCCTTCCCAGGGTTATGCGGGAGATCAACCTGCATAGCAGCAGCTGAAACAGACACCTTACTATCTGATACATGTTTAGTTTTCCTCTTGCACTTTCCCAATACAGGGAAATCAGATAATGCCACAGATACCACAGAAGAAACATAAAAGGAAAAAATCAGGAGCGCTATAGCTAAAGGTGATGATGCAGAAAATGACAATAGACTTATTTAACCCCTTAAGGACCAGCGACGTACCCTGTATGTCGCTGGCCTTTTTTTTGGGACTTGATTGTTTTATAGTGCGGTCTTGCCACCAGCGTTAAGACTGCTCTATTCCACAAAGCCTTCTGGAGGGAGGGCATTAATAGCGTGTTCTTGCTAGACTTGTGCTATTATGTCCTGAAAAAAACATTAACGACCAGTGACATACAGGGTACATTGTGGTCATTAAGGGGTTAAAATTAAAATTAAAATCAAACCGGATAAGTATCTAAAATAAACATTAATTTATTCACAATGAGTAATATTTATAAAACGGACGTCTCCGTAGATAAAAAGCAAAAAATACAAATTAGGTTGCCACCATATGATAACAGACTAAGAACTTAAATAGCTACAGCTATATATAGAAACTTGTCTTTAACAGTTGCAGCACATCAACGCGTTTCTCCCTCTGCAGGGCGTTTCTCAAGATGAGTCATCTTGAAAAAGTCCTGCAGAGGGAGAAACGTGTTGATGTGCTGCAACTGTTAAAGACAAGTTTCTATATATAGCTGTAGCTATTTAAGTTCTTATGAGAAGTGTGCAATATCGCTAACATAGTTAGCCACTTTTAACATTTGCAACTACTTCTTTGGACCTGTAACTGGTTAATACCGGACATTTCTTCTATCCACAAACTTCAGTCCTGTATCCTGCGTGCTGTCTGGCACTAAGTGCAGGTAATATCCTTTGGATGATCACTACACCACAGCTGAGAAAGCTAATAAATACCGCTACTTACTGGTCCCGTGTTTACACCAATCAGAAAGTGTGTTTGGGACAGCGCCTTCACAAGTGACGTCACTACGGCCGTAAATCAGTCACGGAGGAGATCGAATGTACACAGCTCTGGGTAAGCCCTCGTTTGCTAGCAAACCAACTTCCGATTGAAGATTCAGTGTGAAATTGGACTGTTTATACTGACACTACGAACTTTGCTTTTCAAGCTTAGTCTGTTATCATATGGTGGCAACCTAATTTGTATTTTTTGCTTTTTATCTACGGAGACGTCCGTTTTATAAATATTACTCATTGTGAATAAATTCATGTTTATTTTAGATACTTATCCGGTTTGATTTTAATTTTAATTTTAAATAAGTCTATTGTCATTTTCTGCATCATCACCTTTAGCTATAGCGCTCCTGATTTTTTCCTTTTATGTTATTCATTTTATACCTAGTTAGGGACTCATAGGTATTTTTAGGAGTTAGGTGTATCATCCTGCGCTCATTAGTATAACTTCCCTACCGCAGAAGAAACCTGTGCAGCAAAATCTGCAGGCAAATAAACTCCACCAGGAGGTTGAGAGGAACCTCAGGTCACTGCATGTGACGCCATAGAGGCTTGGGACGTATGAGGAGAAATCTGTGGTATTGCCTGAACAGCATCATCCTGAGAGACATTATTGTACTCAGAGGGCAAAAGTTTATCTTTACACTTTAATGTTATTGCTAAACATGTAGAACATAATTGCACAGGTAATTCAATCTGGGCCTCAAGACATATTAAACATTTGTCAAATGAATCAATTTTTTGTTTCATATCCATAGCAAAAAATAAAAAATCCCCAAAGAAAATCAAAATGCTTGAAAATAACACTATAATAATTAACAGCGATATACGCTAAGAAAAATAACTACACACTCAGATATACTGAGGCATCCTACCTTCCTCCAAAATGAGAGAGAGAGACACAGCAGGCAGCCCACAAACCATTCCACTAACAAACCGGACTGAAGAGAAAACGCTACTTCACTGCGTGTCGGAAGAGTGATTGGTCACATGACCGGCCGACCGGAACTACGCAGCTAAGTAAATGCGCGCGTCCCCGGCAAAACACCTAACTACCTGAAAAAATTAAGTGGAATAAAATAAAAATAAAAGTGCCAACAAGGAATCTTTTCCCATACTAGGAAAAATTAACCCCTTAGTCTCTTAATGCCACATACTTAGTGCTTGCATGCTGCCACATTAAATACTATAAAAAAAGGATTAAAAATGTCCCCAAATTGCTGCATAGTAAAATAAATCACTGAAGTGCCAGTCTTCATACCTAGAAGACAAAAAAAAAAAGCACTTACCTGCAATCTTAGATGTCTGGCAGGAAGACAGCTCACAAAGCGTGAAAGGACACCTACTCCTTACAGAGGCCTGTAGAAAAAAGAAAGAACAGGGTAACCAACTCTGGCTTTCTATATGTAGGGCAGCAATATGTTAGGAATCAAAGTAAGCACAACCCCACAACTTCCTAACTGCTTAAAAGCCACCACTACTCTACTGCAATCCTTGCTTGCAGGGAAAGGTACCCAAAAAAGGATTACATTCTTCAGACACCAAAACTACACCTCCTCCATCCATTGACAGAGGCAAAGAGAATCACTGGGGATTATGGGTAGGGGAGTGATACTTACCAGCTTTGCTGTGGTGCTTTTTGCCTCCTCCTGCTGGCCAGGAGTGATATTCCCACTAGTAATTGAATGAAGTTGTGGACTCTCCATATCTTAGGAAAGAAATGTTATGTTCTGAGAACAATAAACAGCCACCAAAATGAAGGGATGGCTTTACTCCTTTCTGTCTAAAATCCATATTTAGTAGGAGACAAAAAGCCTAAAAACACTTTCTTGTTTCACTCCATGCTCCCCCCAGTGAAAAGTCTGTACCAGTTTACAAGCTTATAATAGGGTGCAGGTCACCATTTATATAAATCTCTTATTTCAATAATCAAAGATTTAGTATTCAAACAAATATTGCTTTAAAATATTAATAATTCAATTTGCAAGAGACCAAGGACTGGGAAGCTCTATCGCAGGAAATCAACTCTTTTGTGATACAAAATTCCCATAATCAAAAAGCCGCTTGACAGGGTAAATGATCTCTCTTACTAAATTTACAGACCAGGAATATGAACTGCAAATTTGCCTCTATGTTTTACTTACTGCCAAATGCTTTCATTTCAGACATGAAAATGATTATAAGCCCTTTAACTAACCATCTTAGAGGACTTCCAAATTCCTGGGAATTTGAAAGGACTACTAATGAATATTCCTTTCTTAACAACAAGCAAGAGTATGCCAGACCTTATGATAAATATGACTGGATAAGAAGCTCCTTTCACTTGGATCAAGCTCTTAATAACCTTGTCAATCAAACCTCTATATAACCTAATTATGCTTTCAACCACCAGACTGTCAAAGCTAATGTCTGTACTCTGTAGAGCTTGATAAAGGAATGGACCAAGAATAAGAAAGGTTTCTCCTGAGGGGGTCAACACAATAGTGGGCAAGAAGACATCTGTACTAGGTCTGCATGCCAAGTACTGCAAGGCCAAGTAAGAGCAAGCAGAGAGCACTGATGTCTGTTACTGCTGGATTCTGGCTAGCACAAATGGAGGAAAATGTGTATCAGCTTGGATAACTAAGTCACCACTAGGGCATCCACCAGAATTGTTTGAGAATCCTGGGAGCTGTCACAATAAAAGGGAGGTTTGTCCTGCTTGGCTGAGTGGTGTTAGGTATGTGGAGCTCTGGTACTGAGGTGTCAGGCTTAAGTGTTTCCAGTGGGTTAAAAGGGGCCAATAAAATACTGCTGAATATACTTCATTAAGTGAGAATAAAAAGTTACACAGGCAGATCTGTAAGGATACTCTGAACTTAACATAGGACTTAAGAGTATGTGACAGGGCACAAGACTTGGAGTCTGCAACAGGACACAGAGGAGTCACAATAATTGACAGAGTAACTTTGGAGCAGGTAATTCTGGCAGGTTCTTTAGACTTATTAGCAAGCAGGTATGTAACAGGTACCTCTGACAGGTCTGTGACATATCTCTGGTAGGCTGATCTGTGACTGGTTCCTCTGATAGGCTGGTCTGTGACAGGTTCTCTAAGGTAGGGAGAGTCCATGTTAAGGACGGGTGGGACAAAGAAAGGGCAGTTCCTATTTGCCTGAACACTGTGACCTGAAGGACTTTCCTGCCAAAATACAGCTGCTGAAGAAGCATAAACATTAAAATGGAAAAATATAGAAAAGGAATGAAGACCAGGTTGCCACCTTGCATATCTGTTCAAATGAGGCCTTATTCTTGAAGGCCCAAGAGATAGATACAGATCTGGTAGAATGTGCAGTAACTCTTTTTGTAGGCAGTTTTCCCACAGTCACAGCCAAAAAAGCTTAACTTAAAGGGACAGTAAAGTCCAAATTAATCTTTCATGATTCAGATAGAGCATGTAATTTTAAACAACTTTCCAATTTACTTTTATCATAAAATGTGTTATGTTCTGTTGGTATTCTTAGTTAAAAGCTAAACCTAGGTAGGGTCATATGCTAATTTCTACGCTCTTGAAGGAGGCCTCTTATCTGAATGCATTTGACAGTTTTTCACAGCTAGAGTGCGTTAATTCATGTATGCCATATAGATAACATTGTGCTCACACCGTGAAGTTATTTAAGAGTAAGCACTAATCGTTTGAAATGCAAGTATGTCAAAAGATCTATGACAAGGAGGCTGTCTGCATAAGTTTAGATACAATGTAATCACAGAAGTAAAAAGTATATTAATATAACAGTGTTGGTTATGCAAAAGTGGGGAATGGTAAATAAAGGGATTATCTATCTTTTTAAACAATAACATTTTTGGTGTTTACTGTCCCTTTAATGTCTGCTTCAGCCATGATGCTAAAGTCACCTCCGTAGCCTTTTGACCCTTCCTGTTACATGAAAGTGGACAAACAAGCTTGAGGTCTTTCTAAAAGCTGTAGTAGTCTAAAGATACGTTTAAGGCTCTAACAACATCCATTGTGTAGTAAGCATTCTTTAGAATTAGCAGGATTTGGACCCAATGAGGAACAACAATTTCCTGGTTAAAGTTCTCAGAAGATACCACCTTCAGAAGAAAAACATTTAGTTCTAAGAACCCACTTTATCTTGATGAAAACCCCAAAAAGGGAGGATCAGAAGAAAAGGCTGATACTTTAGAAACTCGTCTTGCCGAAGAAATGGTTAAAAGAAAAAGAACCTACAAAGACAACAAATTAAGGTCGAAATTATGCATAGGTTCAAAGGTAGGACCTTGCAAAAACGGATAGAACCAGATTCAAATTCATAGGCCTAATAACAGGGCAAATATTCTCCAAGGCTTGTACAAAAGTGTGAACATCAGGCAACTTAACCTACTTCTTATGAAACCAAATGGACAAGGATGATATCTGACCCTTTAAAGAACTAGCGAAAGTGAAAAATTCTGGGAATTGTAAAATATTTCCAAGAAAAAAATCTCTAGAAGAACATCAAGGAGTATACATTTTCCAAACTTTATGGTGAATTTTCTGTGTGATCGGTTACCTTGCTTGTAGAAGTGTGGAGATCACACAATCTGAGAACCCTACTCTTGAGGATTAGTGATTCAACCTCCACGCTATTATTCAGAGAGACTGATGATAAAACGGACCTTGAGACAGCAGATCTTCCCTGAGAGGAAGAGTCCAAGGAGTGCTGGATGACATCTGGGTGAAACCTGCATACAAAGTTCTGAGGGCCATGCCGAAGCTATGTGGAACAACTAAGCCAAATCCTGTTTTATTCTTACAATCCCTCTTGAAAGAAAAACAAATAGGGAAAATAGAAAGGACAGAAGAACATTTCAAGGACAGACTAGGTCCTGGATATCAATACATCCTGATGAAGGGACCATTCTCCAGGATGTACCAACTAATATCTTAGGTAATTTGCTTCCTAGTTGCTCACACCAGTAATGTGAATAGCCAAAAGAGTGCAATGGATTTTCTCTGCCCATGACAGAAACTGAGAAACTTCTTGCATGCAAGTGGACTCCGAGTCCCTACCTGATAACTGATGCATGCTACAGTCGTGATGTTATCTGACTGAAAACAAATACATTTTTTCTGTTTGAGAAGGGGCCAAGAATGAAGAGCCTGAAGGGGCGCATAAAGTTATAGAAAGGTGATAGGTAACCCCACCTCCTGAGGAGAAAACATTCCCTGCACCCTTTGGAACTCCCAAATAGCACCCCAACCCATTAGATTTGAGTCTGTAGTGACCACGGTCAAGGTAGGTCAAAGAAATGAGGCTCTAAGGGTCCAGATGAAAGCAATCCTTTGACCACTGATAAAGAGTGGATAACTGAAGGGGACAAAGATAAAACAAGCAAAATGTACTGCATCTGATGCCACTACAATAAGACCCACTACTTCCCTGCATGGGGTTATGGATAGGGAATGATCTGTAGAGAACAACAGGCCTTCTTTAGTTTGACTTTGTGAGTCTCCGTGAGAAACAAGCACATTTGAACAGAATCTATTATCACTAATGGAAAGATTACCCTTGTAACTGGGGATAAAGAACTCTTGGGAACATTGATGTTCCATCCATGATCCTAAAGGAAGGAAATTACTTTCTGTGTATGAGAGGATGATAGAGAAAAGGACAGGGCTTGGATCAAGATGTCATCCAAATAAAGAGCAATGGAGATTCCCTGTGTACTGAGCACCGCTAACAGAGCTCCTAAAATGTTCTAGAAAATGTGAGGGTAGTGGCTAAATCTTGTTGAGAAAACCAAATCTTAGAAAATGAAAATAGTCTTTGTGAATTGGGATGTGTAGATAAGCATCCTTCAAATATATGGTTGTCATAAATTGACCCTCTTGAACCAGGGACAAAATGGTGCAAACCGTTTCCATCTTGAATGAAGGAACTTGGACAAATTTGTTAATGGTCTTTAGAACCAGAATGGAACAAAAGGAATCCTCCTCCTTTGCGACAATAAAGAGGTTGACATAAAATCTTTTCCCTGTTGAGAGGCGGGGACAAGCTGCATTACTCCCAAATTCTCTGAATCCTGAACATATTGAATAAAGGCAGCTGCCTTTAGAGGATCCTTTGGAACATGAGACAGATTAAATCATTCCCAAGGAGTCATTGTTGAAAATCTTATGTTTTATGCGATAAACCTGGCATAAAATGTTGAGAACTCAGGGATCCTGAATGGATCTTCGCCAGGCCTTCTGAAAGTGAATCGGTCTGCCTCATACCAGAGAATCCTCTAGACAGGGGGCAGTCCCTTCATGCCAATTTCTGACTGGAGTTGGGCTTCTTAATCTGTTTATTCTTAAACCAGGAAGGATTAGAAGAGTCATACTTCTGATTGGAAGGGGACTTCTGGACTCTAGCAAAGCGAAATGAATGAAAACAATTAGTTTGCCTATATTTTCCTTCAGACTTCAGACTACTTTACCTCTAGTAACCGTTTTAATGATATAGTCTAACTCTGATCCAAAAAGCAATTTACCCTCAAATGGAATTGACAAGAGTTTATTCTTAGAGCCCATATCAGCTGACCAGGATTTAAGCCATAAAACTCTCCTTAGACAAACTGCAATGGACATATTTTAAACATTAATTTAATGATGTCAAAAATTGAGAAAATAATTTCCTTAGCAAAGACTCCAATTTGCGATCCATTGGTTCCATAAACAAGTGTCTATCCTCCATGGGGATAATCTTGCATTTTGCAAGAGTGGAAATAGCTCTATCCACCTTAGGAACCACCTCCCAGGCTGCCATATTCTTTTCTGAAAGAGGATACATCTACTTGAACCTGTTAGATTGAGAAAAAGAAAGCCTGTTTTCTTCCATTATTTAGCAATATAGTCTGTAACCAAGTGAGGAACTTTTGAGTGAGCTTTAAAAAAAAAAAAAACCTGATTCAACTTATTTACAGGTTTTGGAATTTCGGTATTTTGTTCTGAGATTTCTAAGGTGTTCAGAACGTCCTGTAGAAGGAAACTAATGTAATCTACTATAAAACTGAAAGTGGAATCAGGCTCTGTTTTTGTAAACTATGTGGCAGCAGAACTAAAAGATCAGTCCGCTTGTGAGTGATAAGGAGGATGAGATAAATTTCCAGATTTCTGTTTGCACTTCCTTGCCGCTAACAGCTCTGTCATGGTTTCTTGCAAGGTATTTTTAAACTCAGGTAAAAAATCAGTGTTATCCCCTTGAGTCATATAGACAAAAATGGGGATTGGATGTCTGGAAATTTGGAACACATAGCACACAGATGGTTAATTTGGTCCACTGGAACGGTTTTGCAAAACAAACAGAAAACAGCATTTGTTTCCTGATTTGCATCCCTGGTGGTTCCCTCTAATGGGTCAGACATATTAAGTGGGGGTATAGACATGACTAACAAAAATTATGCAAAACTGAGAATTTATGGAAATATAGTATTAATCCACATTGTAGAGAAACAAATGTATTAATAAAATAATTTAAGGAACAGCCCTTAATTACACCTATAAATCCTAAAAAAAGCAGAAATGAAGGGTCCTCAAAATATTCACATAAATTAAACTCTCCCACCCACTTAGCAGCTCTTATAAGGGTACTCACAACCTCCTGGACAAGGAAAGGTTAAATTGTAAATCAGTACTGTAGAAAAATACCTGCAGGATGCCTCAGAGAAGGAATCAATAGTTTGCAGACCGGTAGGGAAGAGGAGAAATGGTGCCAAGGGAAGCGGACGGGGCTAATTGCCTTAACTATGCACAGGCAATAGCCTGAAGTAAAAAAAACACAAACACCCCAACCAATATCAAAATGAAGAAAACTGCTAACTGCATAGTGACATTACCGGTTCACTTAAAGAGACAGTCACCCATTTTGAAGAAGAAAAAACACTGAAATTATTATTATTATTTTTTTAGGTAAAACATGTAAGATAGCTGCTAAGGGGAACCTCGAGAATAATGTGTGAGAATTTGGAAACCAAATTCCTACATTTTTAAGTGTTAAGCACATAAGTAAAGTGATATGTAAAAGGGCTGGACGCCCCCAAACTATGTAGTACCTATGTCAGAGTACTTGCTATAGTTCCTGGGCTATGAGTGGTGTCTCAGTCACTTACCTTGACTGCAGAAGCCCTCCACTGATCTTACCAGCTTGCTAAGGGTTTTCTCCCACACAGGATGCTGATTCAATAGAAAGCCTATCCAGTGCAAGTAAGGATACGGCAGAGGATACATGCAGATATACCAGTAACCCTTTAGGTGGAGGCTTAAGGACTGCCAGGAGAGGTATTCCTTTACCCCTGTTACACTCCTACATTCTGAATCTTCTTTGAGTAAAACTGGAAGAGGGGTATAGGGTATTGTCCTGAGCTCCCAATATAAATGAGAAAATAACAAAATCTTGATTGCAGAGCACCTCACTCAACCTCTCAACTCAGAGGCCAAGAACTAACTGGAGAGGGAGTGGAGGTGGGAGTAATTAAAAGTTCTTGTGAGGGTTTTTGACCTCCACCAAGTGGCAGGAAGTATATCCCACATGTTATGGACATTGGACACCTATGGACTCTCCTCATCTTACAAAAGAAATAAGGTTTTCAAGATGGATCCTGTGTGGTATCTCTCTTTTTTTTTGTTTAATACCCATACACTCCATACTATTTTTTATCACTTTTTTCACACTCCATCTATATAAATATATATATACACATACACACACACAGTTACCTCGTGCAGCTATTAACATACCACATTGACATATTTAGACCACATTCACATTCATTCTAGCATATATAGTTTTCTGATCTTTTACACTTCAGAACAGTCAGTTTCCAGCACAGGCATCAAACCAATACAATTTTTTTTCCAGTCAACACAATAGCACAAACTCTTTTTCTTCACATCACACAGATTACATCACTTCACATAGGTATTCTCATTCATGAAAAAATACATACACTGTCAGCTTTATCAGGGGTGATATTCAACACACATTTTGCTCCTCATACCACATTCACACACAGTTAACACTCAAAATCTTCATTCTATTACAGTCTTTCATCATTCACACTCCCCAACAGTCAGTAACCAGCACACTATTTTCGTTCCCCATGCAGGTTAGTTTATGACTTGTACATTTTTTATGTAACATAGTCTAAATGTGACAAGCCACAAATGACATGTACATTGGACATCATATGTTTTTAATCTTGAAGTTTTGTATATTTTTTTAACATTCCTCCATATTTTATATAAAAACTGAAAAGTAAAAGGCTGTCTGATAACTTCATATGATTGCTGATGCAGTGTTTTTACACTTGAAAATGGAATAAAAGTTAAGTTTTATTATATCCCTACTTTCCTGGACTTTCTTCACACTAAGATTGTAAACGGAGCAGTAGCAGAGAAAAACTTCAAAGCCAGAGCACTGGAGTATTGGCTGAGCTACCTTATATAGTGCACTAACTGCAAATTCCTCACACCTGGGAGCTATGAGACAGCAGACCTACTGAAACGCATAGTCCAAGGAAAAGAACTAGAAAAAGGCAGCGCAGACCTTCTAGAGGCTCACAGCTAGGACACAGGGGTAGATGTTCACGGAATAGCCAGTGGGCTCTGAAATTTCTACTAACCTGCAGCTGCTTCCTATACCTTGATCATTACCCCTACCCCGCATGCCCAATGTCTTGGGGTCACACTTGACTCAGATCTTTCTTTCATTACTCACATTCAGTTATTGGCTAAATCCTGCCGCTTCCACCTTAAAAACATCTCTAAAATTAGACATTTCCTTACACGAGACACAACTAAGATTTTAATCCACTCTCTAATTCTTTCCCACCTCGATTACTGCAACTCTGTCCTCTCTGGTCTCCCCAGCTACCGCCTATCTCATTTACAATCCATAATGAATGCCTCTGCCAGGCTCATCTTCCTTACACGTCGCTCTTCATCTGCTGCACCTCTCTACCAATCCCTTCACTGGCTTCCTCTTGCCTCTAGGATCAAACACAACATTCTCACTCTGACATACAAAGCCCTCAATTGCACTGCTCCCCCTTATATTACAAACCTTGTCTCCAGATACTCTCTCTCCCATTCCCTTGGCTCTGCTCATGACCTCCTCCTCTCTTGTTACCTCCTCACACTCCCGCTTACAGGACTTCTCTAGCCTGGTTCCTATCTTGTGGAACTTTCTGCCTCGCTCCACAAGACTCTTCCCTAGTTTTGCAACAGTGCAACTCTTGGCAGAGCCCTCTACCCGTCTGATCTCTATAAATGTTTCATTGTATTCCGCCTATGTTTATAGCGCTGCGGAATCTGTTGGCCCTCTACAAATAACATAATAATAATAACACAGCCATAAATGTCTAAACCATTGGCAACAGAAGTGAGTACACCCCTAAGTGGAAATCTCCAAATTGGGCCCAAAGTGTCAATATTTTGTGGGGCCACCATTATTTTCCAAGAAAGGAGTTGGGGACAGAAGCGCTCCACAAAAAGAGAGCTTGCCATATAAAAAATATGTATCAACAAAGTGAATAAAGTGCATGTGCTGCGTCAAATATTATATAGTAAAGCTGTTACTAGAGGAATCTCCTATATTTTAAGGTGATAATATATATATTTGGTAGGTGATGCCAAATGTATTAGAATGATGTGACAGAAACGTGTTTAAATAAATATTGACAAATGTATTAAAATCCTCTAAAATACTAAAAATACTAGAATTGGTTAGTATTAGCACACTTCAAATGCTACTAGATGCCGGCATCTGTTACAATCTCCACAAATAATATCGTGCACACTAGCGCTATATTATTATCAGTCCAAAAGAGTTAAATGTGAAATGGTAAGGAACTTAACAGTTCGTTGGTGTATACTGATTTTATCGTTGCTTTCTATTGCTCTTACACCCGTTTCAGGGATATATTCTTCGGCTGTGCACAGCTTTAAAGATAGTATGTAACTTACAGTTTTCCGCTATGTGAACACGTATTAGCAGTCCGTTGGGAGTCCGGTGGGATGATGACGTCGGACCTCTTCCAGTCCAATCAGTGGTTGCTGTGGGTTTCTCGCTGAAATTTTGAAAAGTCCTTTTATCGGACACAGAGGGAATCCTTGATTCAGTTGAAATTCCAAAGATTTTTTATTCCGTTAAGAACCCTTCAGCAGCAATTTTATGGAGATCAGTAGCAGTCTCTTGTTTAAGATAACTTTGATCCAGATTTCTCAGAGTAAAAACAAACCAAGTTTTAAAGAAAGTATGTAACTTACAGTTTTCCGCTATGTGAACACGTATTAGCAGTCCGTTGGGAGCTCCGGTGGGATGACGACGTCGGACCTCTACCTTGATAAAGGTAGCTGTGACTACCGAAACGCGTAGAATTTGTTTTACTGTCGGTATTGATATATTAACTGGTAACAAGCAGGTTCATCCCCAAACTCTGATAATATTGGGCATATGAATAATTCCTGTATTACTTGGTTTGTTTTTACTCTTTGTATTCCTAACACCTTGCAGGTACATTGTTTGTATTATACTTGGTAAATACAAATTATATGTGTAATTCCTGCTTCCAGTGTTATGTTATGGTTTCACATTACCTACTTGGTTTAGGTAACAGGTTTCATGTGAATTGAGAAATCTGGATCAAAGTTATCTTAAACAAGAGACTGCTACTGATCTCCATAAAATTGCTGCTGCTGAAGGGTTCTTAACGGAATAAAACATCTTTGGAATTTCAACTGAATCAAGGATTCCCTCTGTGTCTAATAAAAGGACTTTTCAAAATTTGAGCGAGAAACCCACAGCAACCAGTGATTGGACCGGAAGAGGTCCGACGTCATCATCCCACCGGAGCGCCCAACGGACTGCTAATACGTGTTCACATGGCGGAAAACTGTAAGTTACATACTATTTTTAAAGCTGTGCACAGTCGAAGAATATATCCCTGAAACGGGTGTACGAGCAATAGAAAGCAACGATAAAATCAGTATACACCAACGAACTCTTAAGTTCCTTACCATTTCACATTTAACTCTTTTGGACTGATAATTAGTGATGTCCAGTTCATGAACGAATCGTTCATTTGAACTGGATCTTTTCAGTGAACTGTATGAATCAGTTCACCAGACTGAACTGATTCGTTTCAAATAGTTCACTTCCTGAGTCTGCAGCAACACTGGTAATACGATCCTAGAGTGAGTTCTGCCTCTGCTAACTCCTCCTTTACAATGAATCAGACAGCCTCACTCTAGGATCATATTACCAGTACTGTTACTGATTCAAGAAGTGAACTGTTTGCAAACGAATCAGTGTACTGTTAACTCCTTTGCAATGAATCATTCAGTTAACAGTACACTGATTCAAAGATACCCCTAACTGCACCTAAATTAACCCTTACAAAAGTAGCAGGTCTCAACCTTATATTTATAAACCAAAACTCTGTATGGCTTATAAATAAATATAAGGTTGAGACCTGCTGCTTCTGTAAGGGTTAATTTAAGGTGCAGTTAGAGGTATATTTGAAAAAGTGTACTGTTAACTGAACGATTCATTGCAAAGGAGTCAGTTAACAGTACACTGATTCAAATATACCCCAAACTGCACCTTAAATTAACCCTTAGAGAAGCAGCAGGTCTCACCCTTATATTTATTTATAAGCTATACAGAGAACTAGTAGATATGCATATCTTAGGAAAATACATACAACACAGTACATATAACAGAGTATACAGCATGCTCTGTTCTATGTACTGTGTTGTATGTATCTGTGAAGGAGACAACGCTGCCTGGCTGTGAGGACTCAGGAGGAGCTGAACTGTTAGACACTGAATCATGAGTCATGAACAACTCACACAGTCAGTGACTCATGATTCAGGAATGAATCTGTGGCTCTACAGTTCACCTACTGAACATGAGGTAGAGCCTCTATCTCATGTTCAGTAGGTGAACTGGTGAATCGGTTCATGAACCGGTTCAGTTAATCGAACTGTCCGAAATGAACCGATTCACCCAGAAGAACCGAACTTCACATCACTACTGATAATAATATAGCGCTAGTGTGCACGATATTATTTGTAGAGATTGTAACAGATGCCGGCATCTAGTAGCATTTGAAGTGTGCTAATACTAACCAATTCTAGTATTTTTAGTATTTGAGGATTTTAATAAATGTGTCAATATTTATTTAAACACGTTTCTGTCACATCATTCTAATACATTTGGCATCACCTACCAAATATATATATTATCACCTTAAAATATAGGAGATTCCTCTAGTAACACTTACCTTTACTATAGGATATTTGACACAGCACATGCACTTTATTCACTTTGTTGATACATATTTTTTATATGGTAAACTCTCTTTTTTGTGGAGCGCTTCTGTCCCCCAACTCCTTTCTTGTTCACATTTTTTTGGATAATTTTTTAGGAATCTTTGATCACTTATAGGAACAGATAGCTATATACCATAAAGCTAGCACTCACACCAATTTCTTCCTTTTTCACCATTATTTTCCAGCACTGCCTTAACCCTCTTGGGCATGGAGTTCACCAGAGCTTCACAGGTTGCCACTGGAGTCCTCTTCCACTCCTCCATGACGACATCATGGATCTGGTGGATGTTAGAGCCCTTGTGCTCCCCACCGTTTGAGGATGCCCCACAGATGCTCAATAGGGTTTAAGTCTGGAGACATGCTTTGGCCAGTCCATCATCTTTACCCTCAGCTTCTTGAGAAAGGCAGTGGTCGTCTTGGAGGTGTGTTTGGAGTCGTTATGCTGGAATACTGCCCTGCGGCCCAGTCTCCGAAGGAAGGGGATCATGCTCTGCTTCAGTATGTCACAGTATATGTTAGCATTCATTGTTTTCCTCAATTTACTGTAGCTCCCCAGTGTCGGCAGCACTCATGCAGACCCAGACCATGACACTCCCACCACCATGCTTGACGGTAGGCTAGACACACTTGTCTTTGTACTCCCCACCTGGTTGACGCCACACACGCTTGACACCATCTGAACCAAATAAATGTATCTTGGTCTTATCGGACCACAGGACATGGTTCCAGTATTCCATGTCCTTAGTCTGCTTGTCTTCAGCAAACTGTTTGCAGGCTTTCTTGTCCATCATCTTTAGAAGAGGGTTCTTTCTGGGACGACAGCCATGCAGCAGACCAATTTTATGCAGTGTGCAGCGTATGGTCTGAGCATTGATAGGCTAACCCCCCACCCCTTCACCCTCGGCAGCAATCATTTGTCTATTTCCCAAAGACAAGCTCTGGATATGAAGCTGAGCACGTGCACTCAACTTCTTTGGTCGACCACGGTGAGGCCTGTTCATGCGGCAGCTCCGTTTTAGGGTCTTGACAATCTTCTTATAGCCTAGGCCATCTTCAGATCCTCAGAGAGTTCTTTGCCATGAGGTGCCATGTTGAACTTCCAGTGACCAGTATAAGAGAGACCGCGATAACACCAAATGTAACACATCTGCTACCCATTTGCACCTGAGACCCGGTAACACTATCAAGTCAAATGTCACTGGAGAGGGAAAATGGCTAATTGGGCCCAATTTGGACATTTCCACTTAGGCGTGTACTCACTTTTTAGCCAACGGTTTAGACATTAATGGCTGTGTGTTGAGTTATTTTGAGGGGACAGCAAATTTATACTGTTATACAGGCTGTACACTCACTACTTTGCATTGTAGCAAAGTGTCATTTCTTCAGTGTTGTCACATGAAAAGATATAAAATATTTACAAAAATGTGAGGGGTGTACTCACTTTTGTGGGATACTGTATCTCCACAATGGAAAATTTCTCACTTCACAGCTGAACTCCTTTGTCAAACCCTCAGTACAGGAGGAACTATTGAAGGGAAAATATGCCTCAAATTGTTGAGAACGCCAACCAATTGAAGTGAAGACTGAGCACAGAGTTTCTCTCTGGTAGAGGAAAAATATAACTGGGGAATGCTTGTGAAGGGAGTGGAGTAAAGCTCTTCAATGAAGGGATGTTGTGCCTTCTCCTGGTGGACAGGAAATATATCCTAAGAGATGATTTTTTGATTTTCACCAACATTTGATTGAAAGCTATAGCTTCTTTAAAAAAAAAAATTGAACCCATCCATTTAATAATGGGAGGTATATAGACGAGGAAGGAGAGGAAATCGTGGAAACACATAAGCCAGGTTGAACAAACAAGGTACTGTTAGAGCATCTATCAGTACTGCTTGAGGATCCCTTGATCTGGAGCCGTAACAAGGAAGTTTGGCATTCCGACGAGATACCATCAGATCCAATTCTGGTGTGCCCCATTGATGAATCAATTGTGCAAACACCTCCGGATGGAGTTCCCACTCCCCCGGATGAAAAGTCTGACGACTTAGAAAATCCGCTTCCCAGTTCTCCACTCCTGGGATATAGATTGCTGATAGATGGTAAGAGTGAGTCTCTGCCCATCGAATTATTTTGGAAACCTTTATGATCGCTAGAGAACTCTTTGTTCCCCCCTGATGATTGATATATGCTACAGTCTTGATATTGTCTGACTGGAATCTTATTAATCTGGCCGAAGCCAGCTGAGGCCACGCCTGAAGCGCGTTTAATATCGCTCTCTGTTCTAGAATATTTATCGGGAGGAGAGCCTCCTCCTGAGTCCCCACACCCTGTGCTTTCAGGGAATTCCACACTGCACCCCAGCCCAATAGACTGGCGTCCGTCGTCACTATGACCCATGCTGGCCTGCGGAAACACATTCCCTGGGACAGATGATCATGTGACAACCACCAAAGAAGAGAGTCTCTGGTCTCTTGATCCAGATTTATCTGAGGGGTTAAATTTGCATAATCCCCATTCCACTGTTTGAGCATGCATAGTTGCAGTGGTCTGAGATGCAAGCGAGCAAACGGAACTATGTCCATTGCCGCTACCATTAGTCCGATTACCTCCATACACTGAGCCACTGCCGGCCGAGGAATGGAATGAAGAGCTCGGCAGGTGGTTAAAATCTTTTATTTCCTGACCTCGGTCAGAAAATTTTTCATGTCTACCGAATCTATCAGAGTTCCCAGGAATGGAACTCTTGTGAGGGGGATAAGTGAACTCTTTTTTACGTTCACCTACCACCCATGAGATCTTAGAAAAGCCAACACGATGTCCGTGTGAGATTTGGCTAGTTGGTAAGTTGACGCCTGAATTAAGATATCGTCCAGATAAGGTGCCACTGCTAAGAATTAGACGCACTAGAAGTACTTGGCGTCGCTTGTGCGGGCGTTAATGGTTGTGACACTTGGGGAGAATTAGATGGCATAACCTGATTCTCTTCTGACTGAGAATCATCCTGTGACATACTTTTATCAGCTAAAATATGTTCTTTGCAATTTATTGCCCTTTCAGTGCATGAGGGACACATTTTAAGTGGGGGTTCCACAATGACTTCCAAACACATTAAACATTGGCTTTCCTCAATGTCAGACATGTTAAAAAGGCTAGTAATGACCACAAACAGGCTTGAAAACACTTTAGTGAAAAAATAATCTTAAAAAACGGTACTGCGCCTATAAGAGAAAAAAAGCATACACGTTTTGCAAAACTGCTTTAAAATAATTAAATTGTTTCAATTTTTTTATATAAGTATTCAAATTATTCAGCTAAGTTTGCCCCACAAGGAAAGGAACATTTAACCCTTACTGTAAAAAACGGATAATTAATAAACGTTTAAATCCGGAAAAAACACCCCCTGCACCTCGCCACAGCCCTGCTGTGGCGTCTACCTGCCCTCGGGGATCTGGAAAACAGGGTTAAAGCTTCGATTTGGCCCAATACTCTCACAAGGGCCCACCGGAGTTGGAGCTTGCTGCTTGCCTGTCAAATACAGCTGCGCAACTGAGGCGTGAAAATAGGTCCCGCCCATCTAACTCGATGTCTCTCAGCCCAAATGAACCGCACCAGAGCGGTCTCAAACTAGCCATGTGGGTTCTTAAACCCAAAAAGAAGCCAAGTGTTGCCCACAAACATTCAAACTCAGTGTCAACCATTTTTTCTTAGCCCCTATATGCAAGCTTAGTAATACCCCTCTTCTTTTAGTATTACAGTACAACTCCAAAAATCCGGACTGCTTGGGGATTTGCCTGGTCCGTATTTTTGGATTTTCCGTATTCTCGGACATTGCTGATAAAATACCTGTAAATAAAAAAGAAGACGTGCTAATGTTTTTTATTATAAATAAATACTGTACAGATTACCTTGTTTATTAAAATAGAGTACTGCACCTGCATATGTACATTCCTTTCCGTTACAGGTATTTCTTTGGCACATGCTGAACTGCTTGTTCACGGAGCGCTAGCATCTGCTGCGCCCGGTGAACCGCTTGTGGATGGTGCTTCTGCTTTGCCCAGTGATTTCAGAGTGTTTCTCCTCTGCTTCTGTTTAGAACCCTTATCCACTTTAGGAAACATTGGTACAGTACACTACTGTACAATATAGTACAGTATATAAAGGTATAACAGTACTGTGCAGTGTAAAGATGGTAAATACCTGCACAGGTACCGGTCATGTATGGCAAACTGTAGTGCACAGTTGTGGAGCTCAGATTTCTCACTGCCTTTGTGTGCCGTCGCTTGTTGCAGCTCTGAATGCCAATTTGCACATGCACAGTGACAAACCAACACCCGGAAGTTGTAATCACTCCAGAGTCCGGATTCTCAGGTTGTCCGGATTTCTGGAGTCCGGATTTTTGGAGTTGTACTGTACTGCTTATCCTTACCCTCATGTTGATACTGTCAGCCAATTCTGAAATACCACAGTCTCTCCAGAAAAAAATGACTGAACATACCTCACTGCTTATAGCATGAAAAACGTTCCTCACACTGAAGTTTCTTAAGTACTCCTCAGCCATTCTGTGGGAACTGCTCTGGATCTTAGTGACAAATGCTAAGATCATCAGCCTCCAGGCAGAAGTCTTTATCCATCTGCTGCCTGAGAGAAAAACTAAATTTATGCTTACCTGATAAATTTATTTCTCTTGTGGTGTATCCAGTCCACGGATCATCCATTACTTGTGGGATATTCTCCTTCCCAACAGGAAGCTGCAAGATGATCACCCACAGCAGAGCTGTCTATATAGCTCCTCCTCTAACTGCCACTACCAGTCATTCGACTGAAGACAAGCAAGAGAAAGGAGAAACCATAGGGTGCAGTGGTGACTGTAGTTTAAAAATAAAACACACCTGCCTTAAAATGACAGGGCGGGCCGTGGACTGGATACACCACAAGAGAAATAAATTTATCAGGTAAGCATAAATTTTGTTTTCTCTTGTAAGATGTATCCAGTCCACGGATCATCCATTACTTGTGGGATACCAATACCAAAGCTATAGGACACGGATGACGGGAGGGACAAGGCAGGTGCTTAAATGGAAGGCACCACTGCCTGCAAAACCTTTCTCCCAAAAATAGCCTCAGAAGAAGCAAAAGTATCAAATTTACAGAATTTTGAAAAAATATGAAGCGAAGACCAAGTCGCCGCCTTACAAATCTGTTCAACAGAAGCCTCATTCTTAAAAGCCCATGTGGAAGCTACCGCTCTAGTAAAATGAGCTGTAATCCTTTCAGGAGGCTGTTGGCCAGCAGTCTCATAAGCTAAGCGTATTATACTCCTTAGCCAAAAAGAAAGAGAAGTTGCCGAAGCCTTTTGGCCTCTCCTCTGTCCAGAGTAAACAAACAAACAATGCAGATGTTTGACGAAAATCTTTAGTAGCTTGTAAATAAAACTTTAAAGCACGAACCACGTCAAGATTGTGTAAAAGATGTTCCTTCTTTGAAGAAGGATTAGGACACAGTGACGGTACAACAATCTCCTGATTGATATTTTTATTAGATACCACCTTAGGTAGAAAACCAGGTTTGGTACGTAACACTACCTTATTAGAATGAAAAATGAGATAAGGAGAATCACATTGTAAAGCAGATAACTCTTCGAGCTGAAGAGATAGCTACTAAAAACAAAACTTTCCAAGATAAGAGCTTAATATCTATGGAATGCAAAGTTTCAAATGGAACCCCTTGAAGAACCTTAAGAACTACATTTAAACTCCAAGGCGGAGAAACAGGTTTAAAAACAGGCTTAATTCTGACTAAAGCCTGACAAAACGCCTGCACACGTCTGGAACCTCAGCCAGACGTTTGTGCAAAAGAATAGACAGAGCAGAAATCTGTCCCTTTAAGGAACTTGCTGACAAACCCTTCTCAAATCCATCTTGGAGAAAAGATAATATCCTAGGAATCCTGACCTTACTCCATGAGTAACTCTTGGATTCACACCAATGAAGATATTTACACCATATCTTATGATAGATTTTCCTGGTGAAAGGCTTTCGCGCCTGTATTAAGGTATCAATGACCGACTCGGAGAAACCACGCTTTGATAAAATCAAGCGTTCAATCTCCAAGCAGTCAGCCGCAGAAAAAACATAATTTATGCTTACCTGATAAATGTATTTCTCTTGTAGTGTATCCAGTCCACGGATCATCCATTACTTGTGGGATATTCTCCTTCCCAACAGGAAGTTGCAAGAGGATCACCCACAGCAGAGCTGCTATATAGCTGCCATATCCAGTCATTCGACCGAAACAAGGCGAGAAAGGAGAAACCATAGGGTGCAGTGGTGACTGTAGTTTAATTAAAATTTAGACCTGCCTGAAAAGGACAGGGCGGGCCGTGGACTGGATACACTACAAGAGAAATAAATTTATCAGGTAAGCATAAATTATGTTTTCTCTTGTTAAGTGTATCCAGTCCACGGATCATCCATTACTTGTGGGATACCAATACCAAAGCTAAAGTACACGGATGATGGGAGGGACAAGGCAGAAACTTAAACGGAAGGAACCACTGCCTGTAGAACCTTTCTCCCAAAAACAGCCTCCGAAGAAGCAAAAGTATCAAATTTGGAAAATTTGGAAAAAGTATGAAGCGAAGACCAAGTTGCAGCCTTGCAAATCTGTTTAACAGAGGCCTCATTGTTAAAGGCCCAGGTGGAAGCCACAGCTCTAGTAGAATGAGCTGTAATCCTTTCAGGAGGCTGCTGTCCAGCAGTCTCATAGGCTAAACGGATTATACTCCGAAGCCAAAAAGAAAGAGGTTGCCGAGGCCTTCTGACCTCTCCTCTGTCCAGAGTAAACAACAAACAGATTAGATGTTTGGCGAAAATCTTTAGTAGCCTGTAAGTAAAACTTCAAGGCACGGACTACGTCTAGATTATGCAAAAGACGTTCCTTCTTTGAAGAAGGATTAGGACATAATGATGGAACAACAATCTCTTGATTGATATTCTTGTTAGAAACCACCTTAGGTAAAAACCCAGGTTTTGTACACAGAACAACTTTATCTGAATGAAAGATCAGATAAGGAGAATCACAATGTAAGGCAGATAACTCTGAGACTCTTCGAGCCGAGGAAATAGCCATCAGAAAAAGAACTTTCCATGAAAGAAGTTTAATATCAATAGAATGAAGGGGTTCAAACGGAACCCCTTGAAGAACTTTAAGAACCAAGTTTAAGCTCCATGGAGGAGCAACAGGTTTAAACACAGGCTTAATTCTAACTAAAGCCTGACAAAATGCCTGAATGTCTGGAACTTCTGCCAGACGCTTGTGTAAAAGAATAGACGGAACAGAAATCTGTCCCTTTAAAGAACTAGCTGATAATCCTTTGTCCAAACCCTCTTGGAGGAAGGACAATATCCTAGGAATCCTAACCCTACTCCATGAGTAATTCTTGGATTCACACCAATGAAGATATTTACGCCATATCTTGTGGTAAATTTTCCTGGTGACAGGCTTTCGTGCCTGTATTAAGGTATCAATTACTGACTCGGAGAAGCCACGCTTTGATAGGATCAAGCGTTCAATCTCCATGCAGTCAGTCTCAGAGAAAGTAGATTCGGATGATTGAAAGGACCTTGTATTAGAAGGTCTTGTCTCAGAGGCAGATTCCATGGTGGAAAGGATGACATGTCCACTAGGTCTGCATACCAGGTCCTGCGTGGCCACGCAGGCGCTATCAATATCACTGATGCTCTTTCCTGTTTGATTTTGGCAATCAGACAAGGGAGCAGAGGAAACGGTGGAAACACATAAGCCAGGTTGAAGAACCAAGGCGCTGCTAGAGCATCTATCAGTGCCGCTTCTGGGTCCCTGGACCTGGATCCATAACAAGGAAGCTTGGCGTTCTGGCGAGACGCCATGAGATCCAATTCTGGTTTGCCCCAACGGAGAACCAATTGAGCAAACACCTCCGGATGGAGTTCCCATTCCCCCAGATGAAAAGTCTGACGACTTAGAAAATCCGCCTCCCAGTTCTCTACACCTGGGATATGGATCGCTGACAGGTGGCAAGAGTGAGTCTCTGCCCAGCGAATTATCTTGGAGACTTCTGACATCGCTAGGGAACTCCTGGTTCCCCCTTGATGGTTGATGTAAGCCACAGTCGTAATGTTGTCCGACTGAAATCTGATGAACCTCAGTGTTGCTAGCTGAGGCCAAGCCAGAAGAGCATTGAATATTGCTCTTAACTCCAGAATATTTATTGGGAGGAGTTTCTCCTCCTGACTCCATGAACCCTGAGCCTTCAGGGAGTTCCAGACTGCACCCCAACCTAGAAGGCTGGCATCTGTTGTTACAATTGTCCAATCTGGTCTGCGAAAGGTCATACCCTTGGACAGATGGGCCCGAGATAACCACCAGAGAAGAGAATCTCTGGTTTCCTGATCCAGATTTAGTAGAGGGGACAAATCTGTGTAATCCCGATTCCACTGACTGAGCATGCATAATTGCAGCGGTCTGGGATGCAGGCGCGCGATTGGCACTATGTCCATCGCCGCTACCATTAAGCCGATTACTTCCATGCACTGAGCCACCGTGGGGCGCGGAATGGAGTGAAGAACACGGTAAGCATTTAGAAGTTTTGATAACCTGGACTCCGTCAGGTAAATTTTCATTTCTACAGAATCTATTAGAGTCCCTAGGAAGGAAACCCTTGTGAGAGGAGATAGAGAACTCTTTTCTTCGTTCACTTTCCACCCATGCGACCTCAGGAATGCCAGAACTATCTCTGTATGAGATTTGGCAATTTGAAAGCTTGACGCCTGTATCAGGATGTCGTCCAGGTAAGGAGCCACCGCTATGCCTCGCGGTCTTAGGACCGCCAGAAGTGAGCCCAGAACCTTTGTAAAAATTCTTGGGGCTGTAGCCAACCCAAATGGAAGAGCTACAAATTGGTAATGCCTGTCTAGAAAGGCAAACCTCAGGAACTGATGATGATTCTTGTGAATCGGAATGTGAAGGTAGGCATCCTTTAAGTCCACTGTGGTCATGTACTGACCCTCTTGGATCATGGGTAAAATGGTTCGAATAGTTTCCATCTTGAATGACGGAACTCTGAGGAATTTGTTTAGGATCTTTAAATCCAAAATTGGTCTGAAGGTTCCCTCTTTTTTGGGAACCACAAACAGATTTGAATAAAACCCCTGTCCTTGTTCCATCCGCGGAACTGGATGGATCACTCCCATTACAAGGAGATCTTGTACGCAGCTTAGGAATGCCTCTTTCTTTATCTGGTTTGCAGATAATCTTGAAAGGTGAAATCTCCCTTGTGGAGGAGAAGCTTTGAAGTCCAGAAGATATCCCTGAGATATGATCTCCAACGCCCAGGGATCCTGAACATCTCTTGCCCACGCCTGGGCGAAGAGAGAGAGTCTGCCCCCTACTAGATCCGTTGTCGGATAGGGGGCCGCTCCTTCATGCTGTCTTAGAGGCAGCAGCAGGCTTTCTGGCCTGCTTGCCCTTGTTCCAGGACTGGTTAGGTTTCCAGGCCTGCTTGGATTGAGCAAAAGTTCCTTCTTGCTTTGAAGCAGAGGATGTTGATGCTGCACCTGCCTTGAAATTTCAAAAGGCACGAAAATTAGACTGTTTGGCCTTTGATTTGGCCCTGTCCTGAGGAAGGGTATGACCCTTACCTCCAGTAATGTCAGCAATAATTTCTTTCAAACCAGGCCCGAATAAGGTCTGCCCCTTGAAAGGAATGTTGGGTAATTAAGACTTTGAAGTCACATCAGCTGACCAGGATTTGAGCCATAGTGCCCTACACGCCTGGATGGCGAATCCGGAATTCTTAGCCGTTAGTTTAGTCAAATGAACAATGGCATCAGAAACAAATGAGTTAGCTAGCTTAAGAGTTCTAAGCTTGTCAACAATTTCAGTCAATGGAGCTGTATGGATGGCCTCTTCCAGGGCCTCAAACCAGAATGCCGCCGCAGCAGTGACAGGCGCAATGCATGCAAGGGGCTGTAAAATAAAACCTTCTTGAATAAACATTTTCTTAAGGTAACCCTCTAATTTTTTATCCATTGGATCTGAAAAAGCACAACTGTCCTCAACCGGGATAGTGGTACGCTTTGCTAAAGTAGAAACTGCTCCCTCCACCTTAGGGACAGTCTGCCATAAGTCCCGTGTAGTGGCATCTATTGGAAACATTTTTCTAAATATAGGAGGTGGGGAAAAGGGCACACCGGGCCTATCCCACTCCTTACTAATAATTTCTGTAAGCCTTTTAGGTATTGGAAAAACATCAGTACTCACCGGCACTGCATAGTATTTATCCAGCCTACACAATTTCTCAAGCACTGCAATTGTGTCACAGTCATTCCGAGCAGCTAATACCTCCCCAAGCAATACACGGAGGTTCTCAAGCTTAAATTTAAAATTAGAAATCTCTGAATCAGGTCTCCCCGATTCAGAGACGTCACCCACAGACTGAAGCTCTCCGTCCTCAGGTTCTGCATATTGTGACGCAGTATCAGACATGGCTCTTACAGCATCTACGCGCTCTGTATCTCGTTTAACCCCAGAGCTATCGCGCTTGCCTCTCAATTCAGGCAATCTGGATAATACCTCTGACAGGGTATTATTCATGATTGCAGCCATGTCCTGCAAAGTAATCGCTATGGGTGTCCCTGATGTACTTGGCGCCATATTAGCGTGTGTCCCTTGAGCGGGAGGCGAAGGGTCCGACACGTGGGGAGAGTTAGTCGGCATAACTTCCCCCTCGACAGACCCCTCTGGTGACAATTCTTTTATAGATAAAGACTGATCTTTACTGTTTAAGGTGAAATCAATACATTTAGTACACATTCTCCTATGGGGCTCCACCATGGCTTTTAAACATAATGAACAAGTATCCTCTGTTTCAGACATGTTTGTACAGACTAGCAATGAGACTAGCAAGCTTGGAAAACACTTTAAAGCAAGTTAACAAGCAATATAAAAAACGTTACTGTGCCTTTAAGAGAAACAAATTTTGACAAAATTTGAAATAACAGTGAAAAAAGGCAGTTACACTAACAAAATTTTTACAGTGTATGTAACAAGTCAGCAGAGCATTGCACCCACTTGCAAATGGATGATTAACCCCTTAATAAGAAAAACGGAATAATAAATGACAAAAACGTTTTTTAAACACAGTCACAACAACTGCCACAGTCAACTGTGGTTGTTACCCTCCTCAAACACGACTTTGAAGCCTTTTGAGCCCTTCAGAGATGTCCTGTATCATGCAGAGTAGACAAAAGTGACGCAGCACCACCAAAATATTTCTTCAAGATGCTTTATTCAGCTTGAGGAGTAGCCAGACCAAAAAATGTTTAATAAAGCATCTTGAAGAAATATTTTGGTGGTGCTGCTTCACTTTTGTCTATGCTATATTGTTGGGTTCTGGCAGGAACCTGGACGCTGGCACACCTGACACATTCCCTGTGCTGGACATATATGATTGTTTCACTGTATCATGCAGAGGGAAGCTGAATGTCTCTGTCAGTATTTTTAGCTGCACAGAAAAGCACTAAAATAGGCCCTTCCCACTCATATTACAACAGTGGAAAGCCCCAGGAAACAGTTTCTAGGCAAAAATCAAGCCAGCCATGTGGAAAAAAACTAGGCCCCAATATGTTTTATCACCAAGCATATATAAAAACGATTAAACATGCCAGCAAACGTTTTATATTGCACTTTTATAAGAGTATGTATCTCTGTTAATAAGCCTGATACCAGTCGCTATTACTGCATTTAAGGCTCAACTTACATTAATCCGGTATCAGCAGCATTTTTCTAGCAAATTCCATCCCTAGAAATATGTTAACTGCACATACCTTATTGCAGGAAAACCTGCACGCCATTCCCCCTCTGAAGTTACCTCACTCCTCAGAATATGTGAGAACGGCAGTGGATCTTAGTTACTTCTGCTAAGATCATAGAAATCACAGGCAGATTCTTCTTCTAATGCTGCCTGAGATGAAACAGTACACTCCGGTACCATTTAAAAATAACAAACTTTTGATTGAAGTTAAAAAACTAACTATAATACATCACTCTCCTCTTACTACGTCCATCTTTGTTGAGAGTTGCAAGAGAATGACTGGGTATGGCAGTGAGGGGAGGAGCTATATAGCAGCTCTGCTGTGGGTGATCCTCTTGCAACTTCCTGTTGGGAAGGAGAATATCCCACAAGTAATGGATGATCCGTGGAATGGATACACTTTGCAAGAGAAATTAGATTTGGATGGTTGAAAGGACCCTGAAGTAGAAGGTCCTGTCTCAGAGGCAGAGTTCATGGTGGAAAGGATGACATGTCCACCAGATCTGCATACCAAGTCCTGCGTGGCCACGCAGGTGCTATAAAAATCACTGATGCTCTCTCCTGCTTGACCTTGGCAATCAGTTGAGGGAGCAGAGGAAACGGTGGAAACACATAAGCCAGGTTGAAGCACCAAGGCGCTGCTAGAGCATCTATCAGCGCTGCCTTGGGATCCCTGGACCTGGATCCGTAACAAGGAAGCTTGGCGTTCTGGCGAGATGCCATGAGATCCAGTTCTGGTTTGCCCCAACGTTGAATCAACTGTGCAAACACCTCCGGATGGAGCTCCCACTCCCGCGGATGAAAAGTCTGTCCCGCGGATGAAAATCCGCCTCCCAGTTCTCTACTCCTGGGATATGGATAGCTGATAGGTGGCAAGAGTCTCTGCCCAACGAATTATCTTTGAAACCTCCAACATCGCTAGGGAACTCCTTGTTCCCCCTTGATGGTTGATGTAAGCTATAGTCGTGATGTTGTCCGACTGAAATCTGATGAACCTCACTGCCGCTAGCTGAGGCCAAGCCTGAAGAGCATTGAATATCGCCCTTAGTTCCAGAATGTTTATCGGAAGGAGAGCCTCCTCCTGAGTCCATGACCCCTGAGCCTTCAGAGAGTTCCAGACTGCCCCTCAGCCCAGAAGGCTGGCATCTGTTGTTACTATTGTCCAATCTGGCCTGCGGAAGGTCATACCTTTGGACAGATGGACTCGAGATAGCCACCAGAGAAGAGAATCCCTGGTCTCTTGATCCAGATTTAGTAGAGGGGAAAAATCTGTGTAATCCCCATTCCACTGACTGAGCATGCAGAGTTGCAGCGGTCTGAGATGTTGGTGGGCAAACGGCACTATGTCCATTGCCGCTACCATTAAGCCGATTACTTCCATACACTGAGCCACCGAAGGGCGAGAATTAGAATAAAGAACACGGCAGGAATTTAGAAGTTTTGACAACCTGATCTTTGTCAGGTAAATCCTCATTTCTACAGAATCTATCAGAGTTCCCAGGAAGGAAACTCTTGTGAGAGGGGATAGAGAACTCTTCTTTTCGTTCACTTTCCACCCATGAGACCTCAGGAATGCCAGAACAATGTCCGTATGGGACTTGGCAATTTGGAAATTCGACGCCTGTATCAGAATGTCGTCTAAGTAAGGGGCTACTTCTATGCCCAGTGGCCTTAGGACCGCCAGAAGTGACCCCAGAACCTTCGTAAAGATTCTTGGTGCCGTAGCTAACCCAAAGGGAAGAGCCACAAACTGGTAATGCCTGTCTAGGAAGGCAAACCTGAGAAACCGATGATGATCTTGGTGTATCGGAATGTGAAGATAAGCATCCTTTAAGTCCACGGTAGTCATGTATTGACCCTCCTGGATCATAGGTAGGATGGCTCGAATAGTCTCCATCTTGAAAGATGGGACCCTGAGAAATTTGTTTAGGATCTTGAGATCTAAGATTGGTCTGAAGGTTCCCTCTTTCTTGGGAACCACAAATAGATTTGAATAGAATCCTTGCCCCTGTTCCTCCTTTGGAATTGGGTGGATCACTCCCATAACTAGGAGGTCTTGAACACAATGTAAGAATGCCTCTCTCTTTATCTGGTCTGCAGATAATTGTGAAAGGTGAAATCTTCCTTTTGGGGAAGAAGCTTTGAAGTCCAGAAGATATCCCTGGGACACAATTTCCAACGCCCAGGGATCCTGGACATCCCTTGGCCAAGCCTGGGCGAAGAGAGAAAGTCTGCCCCCTACTTAACGGATCGGGGGCCAATCTTTCATGCTGTCTTAGAGGCAGCAGCAGGCTTCTTGGCCTGTTTACCTTTGTTCCAAGCCTCGTTAGGTCTCCAGACCGGCTTGGACTGGGCAAACTTTCCCTCTTGTTTTGTATTAGAGGAAGATGATGCTGCGCTCGTCTTAAAGTTTCAAAAGGCACGAAAATTAGTTTGTTTGGTCCTTAATTTGTTAGACCTATCCTGAGGAAGGGCATGACCTTTTCCTCCAGTAATATCAGAAATGATCTCCTTCAGTCCAGGCCCGAATAGGGTCTGCCCCTTGAAGGGAATATTGAGAAGCTTAGACTTTGATGTAACGTCAGCTGACCAGGATTTAAGCCATAGCGCCCTACGCGCCTGAATAGCAAAACCTGAGTTCTTAGCCGTTAGTTTAGTTAAATGAACAACGGCGTCAGAAACAAATGAATTGGCTAGCTTAAGCGCTTTAAGTACATCATCCAATGGAGTTTCTACCTGTAAGGCCTCTTCCAGGGACTCAAACCAGAAGGCCGCAACAGCAGTGACCGGGGCAATGCATGCAAGAGGCTGGAGAATAAAATCTTGTTGAATAAACATTTTCTTAAGGTAACCCTCTAACTTTTTATCCATTGGATCTAGGAAAGCACAACTGTCTTCGACGGGGTTAGTTGTACGCTTAGCTAGGGTAGAAACTGCTCCGGCATGTATTGGAAACATTTTCTTAAAAATAGGAGGGGGAGAGAACGGTACGCCTGGTCTATCCCATTCCTTAGTAATAATTTCTGAAAACCTTTTAGGTATTGGAAAAACATCAGTGTAAACAGGTACTGCATAGTATTTATCCAATCTACACAATTTCTCTGGCACTATAATGGTGTCACAGTCATCCAGAGTAGCTAAAACCTCCCTGAGCAACACGCGGAGGTGTTCAAGCTTAAATTTAAATGTTGACATATCAGAATCAGGTTGAAGGATCTTCCCTGAGTCAGAAAAATCACCCACAGAAAGAAGCTCTCCTGCCTCAGCTTCTGCATATTGTGAGGGGATATCAGACATAGCTACTAAAGCGTCAGAGTGCTCTGTATTTTTTCTAGCCCCAGAGCTGTCTCGCTATCCTTGTAACCCTGGTAGTTTGGACAATACCACTGTAAGGGTATGATCCATAACTGCCACCATGTCTTGTAAAGTAAATGCCATGGGCACGCTAGATGTACTTGGCGCCTCTTGAGCGGGAGTCCCTTGAGCGGGAGTCAAAGGTTCTGACACGTGAGGCGAGTTAGTCGGCATAACTTCCCCCTTGTCAGTTTCCTCTGGTGATAAATTTTTTAAAGACAGAATGGCTTCTAAACATAATGAACAAGGAGTTTCCTCTATGTCAGACATGTTTAAACAGACTAGCAATGAGACCAGCAAGCTTGGAAAACACTTTGATAAATGTTTCAAAACCGGATAAAAAAACCGATAAACGTTTTTTAACAGTCACAACAAACTGCCACAGCTCTTTGAAAGGCGACTTTGAAAGGCACAAAAACCCTTTAGAGAGGTCCTAAGTGTTCAGGGGACTCCGTCAGGGAAACTGGATGTCTCAAGCTGCAAAATCTAATGCGCATTTAGGCGCAAAAATAGGCCCCTCCCAACCTGTATTCACAGTGATAGGGCCTAACAAAACTATCTCTAGGCAAAATCTAGCCAGCCATGTGGAAAAATCTGGGCCCCAATAAAGTTTTATCACCAATATGTATAAAAAAACGTTTAAACACTTCCAGCAAACGTTTTATGTTTCAGTAATGTGAGAAAGTAATAAGAATATTACCTTTTACAGCAAGCATGATACTAGTCGTTATTAAATCACTGTAATCAGGCTTACCTTAAATAAATCCGGTATTAACAGCATTTTCTAGCATATTCATTTCTCTAGAAAAATTTAAACTGCACATACCTCATAGCAGGAGACCCTGCAAGCCATTCCCCCAGCTGAAGTTACCTCTCTCTTCAGTTATGTGTGAGAACAGCAATGGATCTTAGTTACAACCTGCTAAGATCATCAAAGACCACAGGCAGACTCTTTTTCTACTTTCTGCCTGAGGCTAAAATAGTACAACTCCGGTACCATTTGAAAATAACAAACTTTTGATTGAAGATAAACTAAATAAAAACACCACATCTCTAGCTACTTCCTATCTTGTCGAGAGCTGCAAGAAAATGACTGGTAGTGGCAGTTAGAGGAGGAGCTATATAGACAGCTCTGCTGTGGGTGATCCTCTTGCAGCTTCCTGTTGGGAAGGAGAATATCCCACAAGTAATGGATGATCTGTGGACTGGATACACCTTACAAGTACCATTTAAAATAAAAAAACTCTTGCTTGAAGAAAATAAAAACTAACATTTTATCACCTCTTTCACTTTACCCTTCCTAGTACTTAGAGTAGGCAAAGAGAATGACTGGGGGTGGAGTTAAGGGAGGAGTTTTATAGACAGCTCTGCTGTGGTGCTCTTTGCCACTTCCTGTTAGCAGGAGGATAATATCCCACAAGGATGAATCCGTGGACTCGTCGTATCTTATAGAAGAAATATTCAGTTCTCGTATAACGTTTTGCATAATATATGTTAAAATACAGCTTTTATATAGCCCCACATAATTTTTTGTAAATTATAACTTTTTTTTTTCTATTTATTGTATTCTATTTATTGATAGAAAAAAAAATAAAACGTTCAAATTTATTACCATTAATTTGTTCTGAGACATAAGCTCCTATTGAGCATGTTTACGTATATAAATCTGTAATTGGCTGATGGTTGTCACATGATATAGTGGGTGGGAAAATGGAAGCTTTGAAATTTTTCTCTGAAAAAATTCTACCGAAATGTAATGGTCCTTTGACAAGATATTCATGACAGCTTATACCAGTGATTTTGAACCTTGGCACTCCAGATGTTTCATAACTACATTTCCCATGATGCTTAGGCTCTCTGAAGTCCAGTAAAGCATCATGGGAAATGTAGTTCTGAAATCACTGGCCTATACCAACCAGATGTTGGTATACAATACCTGGCAGAAAAAACATAATTTATGTAAGAACTTACCTGATAAAACAGAATTTATGTTTACCTGATAAATTACTTTCTCCAACGGTGTGTCCGGTCCACGGCGTCATCCTTACTTGTGGGATATTCTCTTCCCCAACAGGAAATGGCAAAGAGCCCAGCAAAGCTGGTCACATGATCCCTCCTAGGCTCCGCCTTCCCCAGTCATTCGACCGACGTAAAGGAGGAATATTTGCATAGGAGAAACCATATGATACCGTGGTGACTGTAGTTAAAGAAAATAAATTATCAGACCTGATTAAAAAAACCAGGGCGGGCCGTGGACCGGACACACCGTTGGAGAAAGTAATTTATCAGGTAAACATAAATTCTGTTTTCTCCAACATAGGTGTGTCCGGTCCACGGCGTCATCCTTACTTGTGGGAACCAATACCAAAGCTTTAGGACACGGATGAAGGGAGGGAGCAAATCAGGTCACCTAGATGGAAGGCACCACGGCTTGCAAAACCTTTCTCCCAAAAATAGCCTCAGAAGAAGCAAAAGTATCAAACTTGTAAAATTTAGTAAAAGTGTGCAGTGAAGACCAAGTCGCTGCCTTACATATCTGATCAACAGAAGCCTCGTTCTTGAAGGCCCATGTGGAAGCCACAGCCCTAGTGGAATGAGCTGTGATTCTTTCAGGAGGCTGCTGTCCGGCAGTCTCATAAGCCAATCTGATGATGCTTTTAATCCAAAAAGAGAGAGAGGTAGAAGTTGCTTTTTGACCTCTCCTTTTACCAGAATAAACAACAAACAAGGAAGATGTTTGTCTAAAATCCTTTGTAGCATCTAAATAGAATTTTAGAGCACGAACAACATCCAAATTGTGCAACAAACGTTCCTTCTTTGAAACTGGATTCGGACACAAAGAAGGCACGACTATCTCCTGGTTAATGTTTTTGTTAGAAACAACTTTCGGAAGAAAACCAGGTTTAGTACGTAAAACCACCTTATCTGCATGGAACACCAGATAAGGAGGAGAACACTGCAGAGCAGATAATTCTGAAACTCTTCTAGCAGAAGAAATTGCAACCAAAAACAAAACTTTCCAAGATAATAACTTAATATCAACGGAATGTAAGGGTTCAAACGGAACCCCCTGAAGAACTGAAAGAACTAAATTGAGACTCCAAGGAGGAGTCAAAGGTTTGTAAACAGGCTTGATTCTAACCAGAGCCTGAACAAAGGCTTGAACATCTGGCACAGCTGCCAGCTTTTTGTGAAGTAACACAGACAAGGCAGAAATCTGTCCCTTCAAGGAACTTGCAGATAGTCCTTTCTCCAAACCTTCTTGAAGAAAGGATAGAATCTTAGGAATTTTTACCTTGTCCCAAGGGAATCCTTTAGATTCACACCAACAGATATATTTTTTCCATATGTTGTGGTAAATTTTTCTAGTTACAGGCTTTCTGGCCTGAACAAGAGTATCAATGACAGAATCTGAGAACCCTCGCTTTGATAAGATCAAGCGTTCAATCTCCAAGCAGTCAGTTGGAGTGAGACCAGATTCGGATGTTCGAACGGACCTTGAACAAGAAGGTCTCGTCTCAAAGGTAGCTTCCATGGTGGAGCCGATGACATATTCACCAGGTCTGCATACCAAGTCCTGCGTGGCCACGCAGGAGCTATCAAGATCACCGATGCCCTCTCCTGATTGATCCTGGCTACCAGCCTGGGGATGAGAGGAAACGGCGGGAATACATAAGCTAGTTTGAAGGTCCAAGGTGCTACTAGTGCATCTACTAGAGTCGCCTTGGGATCCCTGGATCTGGACCCGTAGCAAGGAACCTTGAAGTTCTGACGAGAGGCCATCAGATCCATGTCTGGAATGCCCCACAATTGAGTAATTTGGGCAAAGATTTCCGGATGGAGTTCCCACTCCCCCGGATGAAATGTCTGACGACTCAGAAAATCCGCTTCCCAATTTTCCACTCCTGGGATGTGGATTGCAGACAAGTGGCAGGAGTGAGTCTCCGCCCATTGAATGATTTTGGTCACTTCGTCCATCGCCAGGGAACTCCTTGTTCCCCCCTGATGGTTGATGTACGCAACAGTCGTCATGTTGTCTGATTGAAACCGTATGAACTTGGCCTTTGCTAGCTGAGGCCAAGCCTTGAGAGCATTGAATATCGCTCTCAGTTCCAGAATATTTATCGGGAGAAGAGATTCTTCCCGAGACCAAAGACCCTGAGCTTTCAGGGGTCCCCAGACCGCGCCCCAGCCCACCAGACTGGCGTCGGTCGTGACAATGACCCACTCTGGTCTGCGGAAGCTCATCCCCTGTGACAGGTTGTCCAGGGACAGCCACCAACGGAGTGAATCTCTGGTCCTCTGATCTACTTGTATCGTCTGAGACAAGTCTGTATAGTCCCCATTCCACTGACTGAGCATGCACAGTTGTAATGGTCTTAGATGAATTCGCGCAAAAGGAACTATGTCCATTGCCGCTACCATCAAACCTATTACTTCCATGCACTGCGCTATGGAAGGAAGAGGAACAGAATGAAGTATTTGACAAGAGTTTAGAAGTTTTGATTTTCTGGCCTCTGTCAGAAAAATCCTCATTTCTAAGGAGTCTATTATTGTTCCCAAGAAGGGAACCCTTGTTGACGGAGATAGAGAACTTTTTTCTACGTTCACTTTCCACCCGTGAGATCTGAGAAAGGCCAGGACAATGTCCGTGTGAGCCTTTGCTAGAGGAAGGGACGACGCTTGAATCAGAATGTCGTCCAAGTAAGGTACTACTGCAATGCCCCTTGGTCTTAGCACCGCTAGAAGGGACCCTAGTACCTTTGTGAAAATCCTTGGAGCAGTGGCTAATCCGAACGGAAGTGCCACAAACTGGTAATGCTTGTCCAGGAATGCGAACCTTAGGAACCGATGATGTTCCTCGTGGATAGGAATATGTAGATACGCATCCTTTAAATCCACCGTGGTCATGAATTGACCTTCCTGGATGGAAGGAAGAATTGTTCGAATGGTTTCCATTTTGAACGATGGAACCTTGAGAAACTTGTTTAGGATCTTGAGATCTAAGATTGGTCTGAATGTTCCCTCTTTTTTGGGAACTACGAACAGATTGGAGTAGAACCCCATCCCTTGTTCTCCTAAAGGAACAGGATGAATCACTCCCATTTTTAACAGGTCTTCTACACAATGTAAGAATGCCTGTCTTTTTATGTGGTCTGAAGACAATTGAGACCTGTGGAACCTCCCCCTTGGGGGAAGCCCCTTGAATTCCAGAAGATAACCTTGGGAGACTATTTCTAGTGCCCAAGGATCCAGAACATCTCTTGCCCAAGCCTGAGCGAAGAGAGAGAGTCTGCCCCCCACCAGATCCGGTCCCGGATCGGGGGCCAACATCTCATGCTGTCTTGGTAGCAGTGGCAGGTTTCTTGGCCTGCTTTCCTTTGTTCCAGCCTTGCATTGGTCTCCAGGCTGGCTTGGCTTGAGAAGTATTACCCTCTTGCTTAGAGGACGTAGCACTTGGGGCTGGTCCGTTTCTGCGAAAGGGACGAAAATTAGGTTTATTTTTGGCCTTGAAAGACCTATCCTGAGGAAGGGCGTGGCCCTTGCCCCCAGTGATATCAGAGATAATCTCTTTCAAGTCAGGGCCAAACAGCGTTTTCCCCTTGAAAGGAATGTTAAGCAATTTGTTCTTGGAAGACGCATCCGCTGACCAAGATTTTAACCAAAGCGCTCTGCGCGCCACAATAGCAAAACCAGAATTTTTCGCCGCTAACCTAGCCAATTGCAAAGTGGCGTCTAGGGTGAAAGAATTAGCCAATTTGAGAGCATGAATTCTGTCCATAATCTCCTCATAAGAAGAAGAATTATTATTGAGCGCCTTTTCTAGCTCATCGAACCAGAAACACGCTGCTGTAGTGACAGGAACAATGAATGAAATTGGTTGTAGAAGGTAACCTTGCTGAACAAACATCTTTTTAAGCAAACCTTCTAATTTTTTATCCATAGGATCTTTGAAAGCACAACTATCTTCTATGGGTATAGTGGTGCGTTTGTTTAGAGTAGAAACCGCCCCCTCGACCTTGGGGACTGTCTGCCATAAGTCCTTTCTGGGGTCGACCATAGGAAACAATTTTTTAAATATGGGGGGAGGGACGAAAGGTATACCGGGCCTTTCCCATTCTTTATTTACAATGTCCGCCACCCGCTTGGGTATAGGAAAAGCTTCGGGGGGCCCCGGGACCTCTAGGAACTTGTCCATTTTACATAGTTTCTCTGGAATGACCAAATTCTCACAATCATCCAGAGTGGATAACACCTCCTTAAGCAGAGCGCGGAGATGTTCCAATTTAAATTTAAATGTAATCACATCAGGTTCAGCTTGTTGAGAAATTTTCCCTGAATCTGAAATTTCTCCCTCAGACAAAACCTCCCTGGCCCCCTCAGACTGGGGTAGGGGCCCTTCAGAACCAATATCATCAGCGTCCTCATGCTCTTCAGTATTTTCTAAAACAGAGCAGTCGCGCTTTCGCTGATAAGTGGGCATTTTGGCTAAAATGTTTTTGATAGAATTATCCATTACAGCCGTTAATTGTTGCATAGTAAGGAGTATTGGCGCGCTAGATGTACTAGGGGCCTCCTGTGTGGGCAAGACTGGTGTAGACGAAGGAGGGGATGATGCAGTACCATGCTTACTCCCCTCACTTGAGGAATCATCTTGGGCATCATTTTCTCTAAATTTTGTGTCACATAAATCACATCTATTTAAATGAGAAGGAACCTTGGCTTCCCCACATTCAGAACACAGTCTATCTGGTAGTTCAGACATGTTAAACAGGCAAAAACTTGATAACAAAGTACAAAAAACGTTTTAAAATAAACCGTTACTGTCACTTTAAATTTTAAACTGAACACACTTTATTACTGCAATTGCGAAAAAGTATGAAGGAATTGTTCAAAATTTCACCACAGTGTCTTAAAGCCTTAAAAGTATTGCACACCAAATTTGGAAGCTTTAACCCTTAAAATAACGGAACCGGAGCCGTTTTTATATTTAACCCCTTTACAGTCCCTGGTATCTGCTTTGCTGAGACCCAACCAAGCCCAAAGGGGAATACGATACCAAATGACGCCTTCAGAAAGTCTTTTCTATGTATCAGAGCTCCTCACACATGCATCTGCATGTCATGCTTCTCAAAAACAAGTGCGCAATAGAGGCGCGAAAATGAGACTCTGACTATGATTAGGGAAAGCCCCTAGAGAATAAGGTGTCCAATACAGTGCCTGCCGGTTATTTTACATAATTCCCAAGATTAAAATAATTCCTCAAGGCTATGGAGTATAAAGCTGTCATTTTCCCTATGGGATCCGGTAAGCCATTTTTATTACAGAAAGAAAAAAAGGGCTTCACAAGGGCTTTTTAAGACTGTAGACATTTTCTGGGCTAAATCGATTTATATATAAACATATTTCCAGCATTACATCGTCTTGTTAGACTGTGTCATACCTCAAGCAGCAAAAGTCTGCTCACTGTTCCCCCAACTGAAGTTAATTCCTCTCAACAGTCCTGTGTGGAAACAGCCATCGATTTTAGTAACGGTTGCTAAAATCATTTTCCTCTTACAAACAGAAATCTTCATCTCTTTTCTGTTTCAGAGTAAATAGTACATACCAGCACTATTTTAAAATAAACTCTTGATTGAATAATAAAAACTACAGTTAAACACTAAAAAACTCTAAGCCATCTCCGTGGAGATGTTGCCTGTACAACGGCAAAGAGAATGACTGGGGAAGGCGGAGCCTAGGAGGGATCATGTGACCAGCTTTGCTGGGCTCTTTGCCATTTCCTGTTGGGGAAGAGAATATCCCACAAGTAAGGATGACGCCGTGGACCGGACACACCTATGTTGGAGAAATTCATTTCTTTCATATTAGCAAGAGTCCATGAGCTAGTGACGTATGGGATATACATTCCTACCAGGAGGGGCAAAGTTTCCCAAACCTTAAAATGCCTATAAATACACCCCTCACCACACCCACAATTCAGTTTAACGAATAGCCAAGAAGTGGGGTGATAAGAAAAAAGTGCGAAAGCATATAAAATAAGGAATTGGAATAATTGTGCTTTATACAAAAAAATCATAACCACCACAAAAAAGGGCGGGCCTCATGGACTCTTGCTAATATGAAAGAAATGAATTTATCAGGTAAGTTCTTACATAAATTATGTTTTCTTTCATGTAATTAGCAAGAGTCCATGAGCTAGTGACGTATGGGATAATGACTACCCAAGATGTGGATCTTTATACACAAGAGTCACTAGAGAGGGAGGGATAAAATAAAGACAGCCAATTCCTGCTGAAAATAATCCACACCCAAAATAAAGTTTAATGAAAAACATAAGCAGAAGATTCAAACTGAAACCACTGCCAGAAGTACGTTTCTACCAAAAACTGCTTCAGAAGAAGAAAATACATCAAAATGGTAGAATTTTGTAAAAGTATGCAAAGAGGACCAAGTTGCTGCTTTGCAAATCTGATCAATCGAAGCTTCATTCCTTAACACCCAGGAAGTAGAAACTGAACTAGTAGAATGAACTGTAATCCTTCAAGGCGGAGTTTTACCCGACTCGACATAAGCATGATGAAATAAAGATTTCAACCAAGATGCCAAAGAAATGGCAGAAGCTTTCTGGCCTTTTCTAGAACCGGAAAAGATAACAAATAAACTAGAAGTCTTACGAAAAGATTTAGTAGCTTCAACATAATATTTCAAAGCTCTAACAACATCCAAAGAATGCAACTATTTCTCCTTAGAATTCTTAGGATTAGGACATAATGAAGGAACCACAATTTCTCTACTAATGTTGTTGGAATTCACAACTTTAGGTAAAAAATCAAAAGAAGTTCGCAACACCGCCTTATCCTGATGAAAAATCAGAAAAAGGAGACTCACAAGAAAGAGCAGATAATTCAGAAACTCTTCTGGCAGAAGAGATTGCCAAAAGGAACAAAATTTTCCAAGAAAGTAATTTAATGTCCAATGAATGCATAGGTTCAAACGGAGGAGCTTGAAGAGCCCCCAGAACCAAATTCAAACTCCAAAGAGGAGAAATTGACTTAATGACAGGTTTTATACGAACCAAAGCTTGTACAAAACAATGAATATCAGGAAGAATAGCAATCTTTCTATGAAAAAGAACAGAAAGAGCAGAGATTTGACCTTTCAAGGAACTTGCGGACAAACCCTTATCTAAACCATCCTGAAGAAACTGTAAAATTCTCGGTATTCTAAAAGAATGCCAAAAAATGATGAGAAAGACACCAAGAAATATAAGTCTTCCAGACTCTGTAATATATCTCTCTAGATACAGATTTACGCGCCTGTAACATAGTATTAATCACAGAGTCAGAGAAACCTCTTTGACCAAGAATCAAGCGTTCAATCTCCATACCTTTAAATTTAAGGATTTCAGATCCTAATGGAAAAAAAGGACCTTGCGACAGAAGGTCTGGTCTTAACGGAAGAGTCCACGGTTGGCAAGAGGCCATCCGGACCAGATCCGCATACCAAAACCTGTGAGGCCATGCCGGAGCTACCAGCAGAACAAACGAGCATTCCTTCAGAATCTTGGAGATTACTCTTGGAAGAAAAACTAGAGGCGGAAAGATATAGGCAGGATGATACTTCCAAGGAAGTGATAATGCATCCACTGCCTCCGCCCGAGGATCCCGGGATCCGGACAGATACCTGGGAAGTTTCTTGTTTAGATGAGAAGCCATCAGATCTATTTCTGGGAGTTCCCACATTTGAACAATCTGAGGAAATACCTCTGGGTGAAGAGACCATTCGCCCAGGTGCAACGTTTGGCAACTGAGATAATCCGCTTTCCAATTGTCCATACCTGGGATATGAACCGCAGAGATTAGACAGGAGCTGGATTCCGCCCAAACCAAAATTCGAGATACTTCTTTCATAGCCAGAGGACTGTGAGTCCCTCCTTGATGATTGATGTATGCCACAGTTGTGACATTGTCTATCTGAAAACAAATGAACAACTCTCTCTTTAGAAGAGGCCAAGACTGAAGAGCTCTGAAAATTGCACGGAGTTCCAAAATATTGATCGGAAATCTCACCTCCTGAGATTCCCAAACCCCTTGTGCCGTCAGATACCCCCACACAGCTCCCCAACCTGTAAGACTTGCATCTGTTGAGATTATAGTCCAGGTCGGAAGAACAAAGAAGCCCCCTGAACTAAACGATGGTGATCTGTCCACCATGTCAGAGAGTGTCGTAAAATCGGTTTAAAGATATTAATTGAGATATCTTTGAGTAATCCCTGCACCATTGGTTCAGCATACAGAGCTGAAGAGGTCGCATGTGAAAACGAGCAAAGGAGATCGCATCTGATGCGGCAGTCCTAACATTTCCATGCATAAGGCTACCAAAGGGAATGATTGTGACTGAAGGTTTTGACAAGCTGATATCAATGTTAAAACTTCTCTTGTCTGACAAGGACAGAGTCATAGACACTGAATCTATCTAGAAACCTAAAAAGGTTACCCTTGTCTGAGGAATCAATGAACTGAATGGTAAATTGATCCTCCAACCATGAACTTGAAGAAACAACACAAGTCGATTCGTATGAGATTCTTCGAAAATGAGAAGACTGAGCAAGTACCAAGATATCGTCCAAATAAGGAAATACCAAAACCCTGTTCTCTGATTACAGAAAGAAGGGCACCGAGAACCTTTGAAAAAAATTCTTGGAACTGAGGCTAGGCCAAACGGTAGAGCCACGAAACTGGTAATGCTTGTCTAAAAAGAGAATCTCAGACACTAAAAGTGAATCTGGATGAATCGGAATATGCAGATACACATCCTGTAAATCTATTGTAGACATATAATGCCCTTGCTAAACAAAAGGCAGGATAGTCCTACAGTAACCATCTTGAATGTTGGTATCCTAACATAACGATTCAATAATGATAGATCCGGAACTGGTCTGAAGGAATTGACCTTCTTTGGTACAATGAAGAGATAAAATAAAACCCCAGCCCCTGTTCCAGAACTGGAACTGGCATAATCACTCCAGCCAACTCTAGATCTGAAACACATTTCAGAAATGCTGAGCCTTTGCTGTGTTACCTGGGACACGGGAAAGAAAAAAAAAAAAATCTCTTAGCAGGAGGCCTTAACTTGAAGCCAATTCTGTACCTTTCTGAAACAATGTTCTGAAACCAGAAATTGAGAACGGAATTGATCCAAATTTCTTTGAAGAAAACGTAATCTGCCCCATACCAGCTGAGCTGGAATAAAGGCCGCACCTTCATAGGTACTTAGGAGCTGGCTATAGGTTTCTATAAGGCTTGGATATATTCCAAACTGGAAATAGTTTCCAAACTGATACCGCTCCTGAGGATGAAGGATCAGGCTTTTGTTCCTTGTTGCGAGGAAAGGAACGAAAATGATTATTTACCCTGGAAAGAAAGGGAAAGCAAAGTTAACTTAGAAGACATATCAGCATTCCAAGTTTAATCCATAAAGCTTTTCTAGCTAAAATAGCTAGAGACATATACCTGATATCAACTCTAATGATATCAAAAGATGGTATCACCAATAAAATTATTAGCATGTTATAGAATAATAATAATGCTATAAAATTATGATCTGTTACTTGTTGCGCTAAAGCTTCTAACCAAAAAGTTGAAGCTGCAGCAACATCCGCTAAAAATATAGCAGGTCTAAGAAGATTACCTGAACATAAGTAAGCTTTTCTTAGAAAAGATTCAATTTTCCTATCTAAAGGATCCTTAAATGAAGTACTATCTGCCGTAGGAATAGTAGTACATTAGCAGGAGTAGAGACAACCCCATAACCTTAGGGATTTTTGTCCCAAAAAACTCTAATCTGTCAGATGGCACAGGATATAATTGCTTAAACGTCTAGAAGGAGTAAATAAATTACCCAAATTATTCCATTCCCTGGAAATTACTTCAGAAATAGCATCAGGGAGATTAAACACTTCTGGAATAACTACAGGAGATTTAAAACCTTATTTAAACGTTTACATTTAGTATCAAGAGGACCAGAATCCTCTTTCTTCTGTTATGTGTGATCAGTCCACGGGTCATCATTACTTCTGGGATATAACTCCTCCCCAACAGGAAATGCAAGAGGATTCACCCATCAGAGCTGCATATAGCTCCTCCCCTCTACGTCAGTCCCAGTCATTCTCTTGCACCCAACGACTAGATAGGATGTGTGAGAGGACTATGGTGATTATACTTAGTTTTTATGACTTCAATCAAAAGTTTGTTATTTTACAATAGCACCGGAGCGTGTTATTACTTCTCTGGCAGAGTTTGAGGAAGAATCTGCCAGAGTTTTTTACTATGATTTTAACCGGAGTAGTTAAGATCATATTGCTGTTCTCGGCCATCTGAGGGAGGTAAAAGCTTCAGATCAGGGGACAGCGGGCAGATGAATCTGCATTGAGGTATGTAGCAGTTTTTATTTTCTGAATGGAATTGATGAGAAAATCCTGCCATACCGTTATAATGACATGTATGTATACACTTCAGTATTCTGGGGATGGTATTTCACCGGAACTACTCTGTTAAAAGTCACTAATCCTTTTAATAAGTATTTATCATGTTAAACGTTTTTGCTGGAATGTAGAATCGTTTACATTGCTGAGGTACTGAGTGAATAAATATTTGGGCATTATTTTCCACTTGGCAGTTGTTTGCTTTTAATTGTGACAGTTTCGTTTCTCTTCACTGCTGTGTGTGTGAGGGAGGGGCCGTTTTTTGGCGCTCTTTGCTACGCATCAAAAAATTCCAGTCAGTTACTCTTATATTTCTTGCATGATCCGGTTCATCTCTGACAGATCTCAGGGGTCTTCAAACTTCTTTGGAGGGAGGTAGATTCTCTCAGCAGAGCTGTGAGAATTATATATTGACTGTGAATAAAAACGTTGCTCTGTAATTATTTTTATTTTACTAATGGGAACAAACCTTTGCTAAAAGTTGTGTTGTTTTAAAGTTTGATGCTATAACTGTTTTTCAGTTCACTATTTCAACTGTCATTTAATCGTTTAGTACCTCTTTGAGGCACAGTACATTTTTGCTAAAAAAAGATTATAACCAAGTTGCAAGTTTATTGCTAGTGTGTTAAACATGTCTGACTCAGAGGAAGATATCTGTGTCATTTGTTCCAATGCCAAGGTGGAGCCCAATAGAAATTTATGTACTAACTGTATTGATGCTACTTTAAATAAAAGTCAATCTGTACAATGTGAACAAATTTCACCAAACAGCGAGGGGAGAGTTATGCCGACTAACTCGCCTCACGCGGCAGTACCTGCATCTCCCGCCCGGGAGGTGCGTGATATTATGGCGCCTAGTACATCTGGGCGGCCATTACAGATAACATTACAAGATATGGCTACTGTTATGACTGAAGTTTTGTCTAAATTACCAGAACTAAGAGGCAAGCGTGATCACTCTGGGGTGAGAACAGAGTGCGCTGATAATACTAGGGCCATGTCTGATACTGCGTCACAGCTTGCAGAGCATGAGGACGGAGAGCTTCATTCTGTGGGTGACGGTTCTGATCCAAACAGATTGGATTCAGATATTTCAAATTTTAAATTTAAATTGGAGAACCTCCGTGTATTACTAGGGGAGGTCTTAGCAGCTCTCAATGATTGTAACACCGTTGCAATACCAGAGAAACTGTGTAGGTTGGATAAATACTTTGCGGTACCGGCGAGTACTGACGTTTTTCCTATACCTAAGAGACTAACTGAAATTGTTACTAAGGAGTGGGATAGACCCGGTGTGCCGTTCTCACCCCCTCCGATATTTAGAAAAATGTTTCCAATAGACGCCACCACACGGGACTTATGGCAAACGGTCCCTAAGGTGGAGGGAGCAGTTTCTACTTTAGCTAAGCGTACCACTATCCCGGTGGAGGATAGCTGTGCTTTTTCAGATCCAATGGATAAAAAATTAGAGGGTTACCTTAAGAAAATGTTTGTTCAACAAGGTTTTATATTGCAACCCCTTGCATGTATCGCGCCGATTACGGCTGCGGCAGCATTTTGGATTGAGTCTCTGGAAGAGAACCTTAGTTCATCTACGCTAGACGACATTACGGACAGGCTTAGAGTCCTTAAACTAGCTAATTCATTCATTTCGGAGGCCGTAGTACATTTAACCAAACTTACGGCTAAGAACTCAGGATTCGCCATACAGGCACGTAGGGCGCTGTGGCTAAAATCCTGGTCAGCTGATGTTACTTCTAAGTCCAAATTACTTAATATACCTTTCAAGGGGCAGTCTTTATTTGGGCCCGGTTTGAAAGAAATTATCGCTGACATTACAGGAGGTAAGGGCCACGCCCTACCTCAAGACAAAGCCAAAGCTAAGGCTAGACAGTCTAATTTTCGTCCCTTTCGGAATTTCAAAACAGGAGCAGCATCAACCTCCACTGCACCAAAACAGGAAGGAGCTGTTGCTCGTTACAGGCAAGGCTGGAAGCCTAACCAGTCCTGGAACAAGAGCAAGCAGGCCAGGAAACCTGCTGCTGCCCCAAAGACAGCATGAACCGAGAGCCCCCGATCCGGGACCGGATCTAGTGGGGGGCAGACTTTCTCTCTTCGCCCAGGCCTGGGCAAGAGATGTGCAGGATCCCTGGGCACTAGAGATCATATCTCAGGGATACCTTCTAGACTTCAAATTATCTCCCCCAAGAGGGAGATTTCATCTGTCAAGGTTGTCAACAAACCAGATAAAGAAAGAAGCGTTTCTACGCTGTGTACAAGATCTGTTATTAATGGGAGTGATCCATCCGGTTCCGCGGTCGGAACATGGACAAGGGTTCTACTCAAACCTGTTTGTGGTTCCCAAAAAAGAGGGAACTTTCAGGCCAATCTTAGATTTAAAGATTCTAAACAAATTCCTAAGAGTTCCATCGTTCAAAATGGAAACTATTCGGACAATCTTACCCATGATCCAAAAGGGTCAGTACATGACCACAGTGGATTTAAAAGATGCTTACCTTCACATACCGATCCACAAAGATCATCACCGGTATCTAAGGTTTGCCTTCTTAGACAGGCACTACCAGTTTGTAGCTCTTCCATTCGGATTGGCTACGGCTCCAAGAATCTTCACAAAGGTTCTGGGGGCCCTTCTGGCGGTACTAAGACCGCGAGGGATTTCGGTAGCTCCGTACCTAGACGACATTCTAATACAAGCTTCAAGCTTTCAAACTGCCAAGTCTCATACAGAGTTAGTTCTGGCATTTCTAAGGTCGCATGGATGGAAAGTGAACGAAAAGAAGAGTTCTCTTTTTCCTCTCACAAGAGTTCCATTCTTGGGGACTCTTATAGATTCTGTAGAAATGAAGATTTACCTGACAGAAGACAGGTTAACAAAGCTTCTAAATGCATGCCGTGTCCTTCATTCCATTCAACACCCGTCAGTAGCTCAATGCATGGAGGTGATCGGCTTAATGGTAGCGGCAATGGACATAGTACCTTTTGCACGCCTACACCTCAGACCGCTGCAATTGTGCATGCTAAGTCAGTGGAATGGGGATTACTCAGATTTGTCCCCTACTCTGAATCTGAATCAAGAGACCAGAAATTCTCTTCTATGGTGGCTTTATCGGCCACACCTGTCCAGGGGGATGCCATTCAGCAGGCCAGACTGGACAATTGTAACAACAGACGCCAGCCTACTAGGTTGGGGCGCTGTCTGGAATTCTCTGAAGGCTCAGGGACTATGGAATCAGGAGGAGAGTCTCCTTCCAATAAACATTCTGGAATTGAGAGCAGTTCTCAATGCCCTTCTGGCTTGGCCCCAATTAACAACTCGGGGGTTCATCAGGTTTCAGTCGGACAACATCACGACTGTAGCTTACATCAACCATCAGGGAGGGACAAGAAGCTCCCTAGCAATGATGGAAGTATCAAAGATAATTCGCTGGGCAGAGTCTCACTCTTGCCACCTGTCAGCAATCCACATCCCGGGAGTGGAGAACTGGGAGGCGGATTTTTTGAGTCGACAGACTTTTCATCCGGGGGAGTGGGAACTTCATCCGGAGGTCTTTGCCCAAATACTTCGACGTTGGGGCAAACCAGAGATAGATCTCATGGCGTCTCGCCAGAACGCCAAACTTCCTCACTACGGGTCCAGATCCAGGGATCCGGGAGCGGTTCTGATAGATGCTTTGACAGCACCTTGGAACTTCGGGATGGCTTATGTGTTTCCACCCTTCCCCCTGCTTCCTCGATTGATTGCCAAAATCAAACAGGAGAGAGCATCAGTGATTCTAATAGCGCCTGCATGGCCACGCAGGACTTGGTATGCAGATCTAGTGGACATGTCATCCTGTCCGCCTTGGTCTCTGCCTCTAAGACAGGACCTTCTGATACAGGGTCCATTCAAACATCAAAATCTAACTTCTCTGAAGCTGACTGCTTGGAAATTGAACGCTTGATTTTATCAAAACGTGGTTTTTCTGAGTCGGTTATTGATACCCTGATACAGGCTAGGAAGCCTGTTACCAGAAAGATTTACCATAAAATATGGCGTAAATACCTATACTGGTGCGAATCCAAACGTTACTCCTGGAGTAAGGTTAGGATCCCTAGGATATTGTCCTTTCTACAAGAAGGTTTAGAAAAGGGTTTATCAGCTAGTTCATTAAAGGGACAGATTTCAGCTCTGTCAATCTTGTTACACAGGCGTCTGTCAGAAAATCCAAACGTCCAGGTTTTTTGTCAGGCTTTAGCTAGGATCAAGCCTGTGTTTAAAGCTGTTGCTCCGCCATGGAGTTTAAACTTAGTTCTTAACGTTTTACAGGGTGTTCCGTTTGAACCCCTTCATTCCATTGATATAAAATTGTTATCTTGGAAAGTTCTGTTTTTAATGGCTATTTCCTCGGCTCGAAGAGTCTCTGAGTTATCAGCTTTACATTGTGATTCTCCTTATCTGATTTTTCACTCAGACAAGGTAGTTCTGCGTACTAAACCTGGGTTCTTACCTAAGGTAGTCACTAACAGGAATATCAATCAAGAGATTGTTGTTCCATCCTTGTGTCCAAATCCTTCTTCAAAGAAGGAACGTCTTCTACACAATCTGGATGTAGTTCGTGCCCTCAAGTTCTACTTGCAGGCAACTAAAGATTTTCGCCAAACTTCTTCCCTGTTTGTCGTTTATTCTGGACAGAGGAGAGGTCAAAAAGCTTCTGCTACCTCTCTTTCTTTTTGGCTTCGTAGCATAATACGTTTAGCCTATGAGACTGCTGGACAGCAGCCTCCTGAAAGAATTACAGCTCACTCCACTAGAGCTGTGGCTTCCACTTGGGCTTTTAAGAATGAGGCCTCTGTTGAACAGATTTGCAAGGCTGCAACTTGGTCTTCGCTTCATACTTTTTCCAAATTTTACAAATTTGACACTTTTGCTTCTTCGGAGGCTATTTTTGGGAGAAAGGTTCTTCAGGCAGTGGTTCCTTCTGTATAATGAGCCTGCCTATCCCTCCCGTCATCCGTGTACTTTTGCTTTGGTATGGGTATCCCAGAAGTAATGATGACCCGTGGACTGATCACACATAACAGAAGAAAACATAATTTATGCTTACCTGATAAATTCCTTTTTTCTGTTGTGTGATCAGTCCACGGCCCGCCCTGTTTTAAGGCAGGTAAATATCTTTTAAATTATACTCCAGTCACCACTTCACCCTTGGTTACTCCTTTCTCGTTGATTCTTGGTCGAATGACTGGGACTGACGTAGAGGGGAGGAGCTATATGCAGCTCTGATGGGTGAATCCTCTTGCATTTCCTGTTGGGGAGGAGTTATATCCCAGAAGTAATGATGACCCGTGGACTGATCACACAACAGAAGAAAGGAATTTATCAGGTAAGCATAAATTATGTTATTTCTAATGCAAATAATACTTCTTTAAGTAAAGAACGAATAAATTCCATCTTGAACAAATACAAAGATTTATCAGCATCAACCTCTGAGACAGAAACCTCTGAACCAGAAGAACCATTATCAGTATCAGAATGATGATGTTCATTTAAAAATTCATCTGAAAAAAGAGAAGTTTTAAAAGACTTTTATGTATACTAGAAGGAGAAATAACAGACATAGCCTTCTTAATGGATTTAAAAAAATAAAATCTCTTATGTTATCAGGAACACTCTGAAAATTAGATGTTGACGGAACAGCAACAGGTAATGTAACAGTACTAAAGGAAATTTTATCTGCATTAATAAGTTTGACATGACATGCAATACAAACAACAGCTGGAGAAACAGATACCAAAAGTTTATAGCAGATACACTTAGCTTGGTAGCTCCAGCACTGGGCAGTGATTTTCCTAAAGTATCTTCTGACTCAGTTGCAACGTGGAACATCTTGCAATATGTAAAAGAAAAAAACAACATATAAAGCAAAATTGATCAAATTCCTTAAATGACAGTTTCAGGAATGGGAAAAAAATGCCAGTGAACAAGCTTCTAGCAACCAGAAGCAATAAATAATGAGACTTAAATAATGTGGAGACAAAAATGACGCCCATATTTTTTAGCGCCAAAAAAGACGCCCACATTATTTGGCGCCTAAATGCTTATGGCGCCAAAAATGACGCCACATCCGGAACGCCGACATCTTTGACGCCAAAAAACGTCAAAAAATGACGCAACTTCCGGCGACACGTATGACGCCGGAAACAGAAAAAAAATTTTGCGCCAAAAAAGTCCGCGCCAAGAATGACGCAATAAAATGAAGCATTTTCTGCCCCCGCGAGCCTAACAGCCCACAGGGAAAAAGTCAAATTTTTTAAGGTAAGAAAAAATGATTGAAACAAATGCATTTATCCCAAATATGAAACTGACTGTCTGAAAAATAAGGAATGTTGAACATTCTGAGTCAAGGCAAATAAATGTTTGAATACATATATTTAGAACTTTATAAACAAAGTGCCCAACCATAGCTTAGAGTGTCACAGAAAATAAGATTTACTTACCCCAGGACACTCATCTACATGTTTGTAGAAAGCCAAACCAGTACTGAAACGAGAATCAGCAGAGGTAATGGTATATATAAGAGTATATCGTCGATCTGAAAAGGGAGGTAAGAGATGAATCTCTACGACCGATAACAGAGAACCTATGAAATAGACCCCGTAGAAGATCACTGCATTCAAATAGGCAATACTCTCCTCACATCCCTCTGACATTCACTGCACGCTGAGAGGAAAACCGGGCTCCAACTTGCTGCGGAGCGCATATCAACGTAGAATCTAGCACAAACTTACTTCACCACCTCCATCGGAGGCAAAGTTTGTAAAAACTGAATTGTGGGTGTGGTGAGGGGTGTATTTATAGGCATTTTAAGGTTTGGGAAACTTTGCCCCTCCTGGTAGGAATGTATATTCCATACGTCACTAGCTCATGGGCTGCTTATGTTCTATTGGGACCAACAAGAGATAAGGAAAGAAAAACTAGCAGATAATAAAATCACACAAAATATTGCATTAAAACAAACTTTAATGTTTTTAAAGTGTGACCATTTACAAGAGATAATACACACAGAGTAGACACATTTTGTAAAGTTAACATACACAGGATATGCCCCAGCAATTACAAATAAGTGATTTCTACATAACATTCTTTAGCAACGGTTTATGCTACAATAGAGGAAGGTACACTATTCATTAAGTGAGTCAAGTTAAATCATTTTTATGCATCATAAAAAAATAATTAGCACGTTTTAAAATATTTATACATTTACAGGCCATTACCTAAATATTCTATACAGTGTGCAAGGTCAGTAATAGCAGCTACGTTTCCTATCAATCTACTTTTCAACTTAAGTATAAATTAAGTGGTCTTATTTTAAAGTAAAATAGTTGAAATATTTAGTGCCACAAAGATATGGCGCTAGTTTCCAAAACTACAGAAAAGTAACATTTATAAATATATCTAACACTATAGTTAATAAAAGACAATTACGCTTATTTATGAAATACATGTAACAAAGTCACTATTTTTTTTAACCCCTTAACAACTGACATACCAATGTCTGCCTGTAATAGTGCAAGACCGCGCTATTAAACTCTCCCTCCTGTACTCTTCCCAAAATATCACGATCTCGTCGCTGGCTATTAAAAAACACACCCCTATAAAAAGACCAACGATGTACAGAGTGTGTCGATGGTCATTAAGAGGTTAAACTAAAGGGCCATTATAACCATAAATGCTCTAATTTGTTGGAACAGTGATGGGAAACTTCCTACCACACAGGAGTCACAGACCAATATTTTAGAATCCTCAAAGGAACATGTAACCAAATATTTTCTCCCATTATTCAGACAAAGCTTACAATTTTCAACAGCTTTCCAATTTTCTTCTATCAACTTTGCTTTATTTTCTTTGTATCCTTTATTGAAGGTACAGCAATGCACTACTGGGAGCTAGCTGAATACATCACATAAGCCAATGACAAAAGGTATATATGTGCAGCCACTTCCCAGCTTTGGGCCTACCTAGGTATGCTTTTCAACAAGGCATACCAAAAGAACAAAGCAAAGTTGATAATAGAATTAAATTCAATAGTAGTTTAAAATGGAAATTTCTATCTGAATCCTAATCAACATTGGGGTTTCATGTCCCTTTAAACGTTGCATATAAATGTATGGCTAAGAAAGACAAATAAAAAGATATTTCCTAAACATGTCCCATGGCAAAGGGCCAGGTTTAGGTAAGGCTGCTGTGTACCCTCTATGTTCTGTTCTCCCCTTTAGATAGCTCTTTTGAGTTGTGGTCACCTTGTTCAGCCTTCTGTCACAAGCGCACATTTTTAGTTCTACTTTATTTCCTGGGACCACAAAAACTATAGCACGTATTCTTAGCCCTTCTTTTTCCCCAGGGGCCGCAAAAACTGATGCTTAGAGACCCATGTAGCCCACAGGCCTCAAGCTAGAGACGCTGGAAAGCTAAATGTTTATCCTCTGTAAAGGGGCTAAAATATATACATAAAGTGCTGCTCAAAACCCACAGAGCACTGCTGCTATCAAGCAGTACTTTAATAATGTGTTTAACCCCTTTGTGGGAGTTTAACAAATAGTTTTGAAGTGTCACTAGTGATAAAATGACATACAAATTAGTACGTTGTCACTAGAACAGAAAAATGAACAAAAATAAAGTAGCAGATTTAAACAACATGGTATACCAACATGAAAGCTGTAAAAATAAACCCTAAAAGCTAATGTAGAATTCCTGTGCATCTCTGAAGATACAGGAATCTAGGAAAGCAGATGAGCTTATCAGAAGGTTAGTGACTGCATTTTGTGTTTCTAATTCTATAGATCCACATTATAACACAATAGATCCTATAACTGTACAATTTGTGGTATTATTTCAGACACTTATTATCAATTCAGGCTCATTTATTAACAATTTCTATGTACTGTCAATTAAACACCAAATTAGATAGAATAACTACCACTTTATCTACAGTAGCCCAGTAAATATTACTCAAACTTGTGGCATTTATAGAGCAAGCAGTACAAAGCCTGGCATACGAGCTGGAGGACTGGTGCGTTGCATTTACAATAATTAAAGGGACATAACTTGTATTAGGATTACACAGCATTTGATGGCTGACACTCTGAGCATACTCTGGAGACTAATGCAAATGCAGATGACCTACCACTGTATCAGCAGCAGGTTGGTACCCTGGCAGTGATAACTTCTGAAGAAAGCATTCTGCAGTCACGTTATGCTTTTAACCATATGTGTTATGTTAATATAAAACACATTTTTAAATGTCCCATTTAAAAACAAAAACGTTAAATTAATAGCAACAGATTATTCACTATCACCAAACAATTTTAAAATATTTTTAGTCTAAATATAAACTTATTAAACCTGAAGGGAGGGTTTTCTTTTTTCTTTCATTCTTTTACTAGAGTCATTTCATTCTGAAGGCTGCTTCCAGCCAACATTGGCAGAACATAAACTAAGAAAATTGCTGATACATGGGATGGATACTTCTATAAAATTTGAATTCATTTATGACTACAGATGCATAAGGAATAAGACATTTAAGCTAATTTCTATCATCTTAGATTGGATTTTTTAAAGGACTGAAGAATCCATACAAACCAGGATTACTGGAGGAGTGCTTTTAAGGGGACACTGAACACAATTTTTTTTCTTTCATTATTCAGATAGAGCATACAATTTTAAGCAACTTTCTAATTTACTCCTATTATCAAATTTTCGTCATTCTCTAGGTAACTTTATTTGAAAAAGAAGAATGTAAGTTTAGAAGCCGGTCCATTTTTGGTTTACAACCTGGGCTGTTCTTGCCGATTGGTGGATAAATTCACCCACCAATAAACTAGTGCTGTCCGGGGTCTGAACCAATTGGCTGGCTCTTTAGCTTAGATGCCTTCTTTTTCAAATAAAGATAGAAAGAGAATGAAGAAAAAATGATAATAGGAGTAAATTAGAAAGTTGCTTAAGGCTAAAGGAAAAAAATGTGAAAATGATGTTGCCCTAATAACATTAGACGCGGAAAAAGCTTTTGATTTAATTAATTGGGACCACCTGTTTACTACTCTATCACAATTTGGCTTAACAGGGAATTTTTATAATTTTGTGAAACTGATTTACAATACTCCATACTCCTGCCTTCAAATAAATGGTCAACTGTCGCCAAAAATAAGGTTAACAAAAGGAACAAGACAAGGGTGTCCGTTATCACCCTTATTATTTAATTTGTCACTAGAACCATTTGCCACAAGACTGAGACAAAGCTTACCCGGGGTAAAAGTAGGAGACGGCAGGGTGTCTCTGGCATTATATGCGGACGACATAATACTTTTCTTGCCTAGAACATCTCAAACTATACCAGTATTACTAGAACTAATAGAGGAATTCAGTGCGTTTTCTGGCTATAAGGTCAACCAGGGTAAATCAGAAATACTATGGGTTAGAAAACCCTGTGGGCAGCAGGGTAAGCATCCCTTTCAAGAAGTAGAACAAATTAAATACCTGGGTATCAATGTAAGCAGTAATCCAGGATTATGGTATAGCTTAAATTTTTCAAAGTTCTTTCAAGAAAGTAAGAGGCTTCTAGATGGATGGAGACCACTTCCCATAGCTTTATCAGCCAAAATCACGATATTGAAGACTTTTTTATTTCCTCGCCTATTGTACTTATTGCAAAATCTACCTATGTCTCTCAAAAATACTGATTTAAAGTACTATGAAAAAGAATGCAACTCCTTTCTATGGGGAAAGGGAAGGGTCAGATTAGCTAAAAGATTGTTGTATCTTGACAAAGAGGCTGGGGGATATGGCCTGCCTAATATTAAATTATATAACCAGGTTACTATGGTAAAACTAGCTGTTGACTGGATCACACAAACAAGTCAATTTTCCGATCAGCCAATAGAATGCGAGCTCAATCTGATTGGCTGATTGGATCAGCCAATAGGATTGAACTTGATTCTGATTGGCTGATTCCATCAGCCAATCAGAATATTCCTACCTTAATTCCGATTGGCTGATAGAATCCTATCAGCCAATCGGAATTCGAGGGACGCCATCTTGGATGACGTCCCTTAAAGGAACCGTCATTCGTCGGGAGACAACTGAAGAAGAGGATGGATCCGCGTCGGCTGCTTCAAGATGGACCCGCTCCGCACCGGATGGAAGAAGATCGAAGATGCCGCTTGGAGAAGATGTTTGCCGGTCCGGATGTCCTCTTCTTGCCGGATAGGAGGAAGACTTTGGAGCCTCTTCTGGACTTCTTCAGCACCGGATGCCAGGACGGATCGGTGATACCTGGATGGTGAAGACAAGGTAGGAAGATCTTCAGGGGCTTAGTGTTAGGTTTATTTAAGGGGGGTTTGGGTTAGATTAGGGGTATGTGGGTGGTGGGTTGTAATGTTGGAGGGGGGTATTGTATGTTTTTTTTTACAGGCAAAAGAGCTGATTTTCTTGGGGCATGCCCCGCAAAGGGCCCTGTTCAGGGCTGGTAAGGTAAAAGAGCTTTTACATTTATTAATTTAGAATAGGGTAGGGAATTTTTTATTTTGGGGGTCTTTGTTATTTTATTAGGGGGCTTAGAGTAGGTGTAATTAGTTTAAAATTGTTGTAATATTTTTTTATTTTTTGTAACTTAGTTCTTTTTTATTTTTTGTACTTTAGTTAGTTTATGTAATTGTAGTTATTTGTAGCAATTGTATTTAATTTATTTATTGATAGTGTAGTGTTAGGTTAATTGTAGGTAATTGTAGGTATTTTATTTAATTAATTTAATGATAGTCTAGTGTTAGGTTTATTTGTAACTTAGGTTAGGATTTATTTTACAGGTAATTTTGTTATTATTTTAACTAGGTAACTATTAAATAGTTCTTAACTATTTAATAGCTATTGTACCTGGTTAAAATAATTACCAAGTTGCCTGTAAAATAAATATTAATCCTAAAATAGCTACAATGTAATTATAATTTATATTGTAGCTATATTATGATTTATTTTACAGGTAAGTATTTAGCTTTAAATAGGAATAATTTATTTAATAAGAGTTAATTAATTTCGTTAGATGTAAATTATATTTAATTTAGGGGGGTGTTAGTGTTAGGGTTAGACTTAGCTTTAGGGGTTAATCCATTTATTATAGTAGCGATGAGCTCCGGTCGTCAGATTAGGGGTTAATAATTGAAGTTAGGTGTCGGCGATGTTAGGGAGGGCAGATTAGGGGTTAATACTATTTATGATAGGGTTAGTGAGGCGGATTAGGGGTTAATAACTTTATTATAGTAGCGCTCAGGTCCGCTCGGCAGATTAGGGGTTAATTATTGTAAGTAGCTGGCGGCGACGTTGTGGGGGGCAGATTAGGGGTTAATAAATATAATATAGGGGTCGGCGGTGTTAGGGGCAGTAGATTAGGGGTACATAGGGATAACGTAGGTTGCGGCGGTGTACGGAGCGGAAGATTAGGGGTTAATAATAATATGCAGGGGTCAGCGATAGCGGGGGCGGCAGATTAGGGGTTAATAAGTGTAAGGTTAGGGGTGTTTAGACTCGGGGTACATGTTAGAGTGTTAGGTGCAGACGTAGGAAGTGTTTCCCCATAGGAAACAATGGGGCTGCGTTAGGAGCTGAACGCTGCTTTTTTGCAGGTGTTAGGTTTTTTTTCAGCTCAAACAGCCCCATTGTTTCCTATGGGGGAATCGTGCACGAGCACGTTTTTGAGGCTGGCCGCGTCCGTAAGCAACTCTGGTATCGAGAGTTGCATTTGCGGTAAAAATGCTCTACGCTCCTTTTTTGGAGCCTAACGCAGCATTTGTTTGAACTCTCGATACCAGAGTTAATTTTATGCTGCGGCCAGAAAAAAGCCCGCGGAGCGTTAACAGCCCATCTACCGCCAAACTCCAAATCTAGGCCATAGTGTTTGATAAAATCACAAATTAGTTTCATAAGTTATAACTTAGGTAACATCCCTAAATAAGGACAGGTTGTTAATGCATATCTAGATCTGGACAAATCTTTACCCAGGCACAAATATCGAAAAGTCCTTGCCCGTCAATGGGCTTGAGAGTAAGGTAGGGAAATACTGGTTTGAGACACAAACATTTTGCATTTGACATCCCCATTGCATTAATACCCAATTCAATCTATATGATTCTTACAATCATTAACAGAGTTTCCATACTAATTTGTCAATCATCATATAGCTTAAATTATATTAGAAATTTCAATATGTATATTCACAAATATGATGTGTAAGTTATTTTATAAATAATATCAATTAAAATCAGTTGCTAAATTCAAATGAGTTACTAGTACAAAAAACATTTAAGACCATATAAAATATTTTAACTGGAAGTTTAAAGTGAATGTCAAGTTAAACAGATTACATAAAGTGAAATAGTAGCAGTTAAAAAATGAATGAGAGTTTCATTCATGAAATCGTTAGGATATACTTATCTTCAGAGCTATTTCACTATAAACGCTACACGAATAATAGCTGAAGCTCCAGTCGCCATTTTTAGCATTTGATTGACAAATGACTCATCTGCAATCAACTAATCGTTGTTTCCCCCTGGGCAGTGACGTTTGTGCAAAGGGGCTGAAACAACGATTAGTTGATCAATCAAATGCTAAAAATGGCGACCAGAGCTTCAGCTATTATCTGTGTAGCGTATATAGTTAAATAGCTCTGAAGATAAGAATATCCTAACTATTTCATGAATAAAACTCTCATTAATTTTTTAACTGCTACTATTTCACTTTATGTAATCTGTTTAACTTGACATTCACTTTAAAGGTATGTAGTAGCGAGCATCCTAATATTTTAATGATTCTAGGCCTGTTTTACTTAAAGGGATACAAAACCCAATTTTTTTCGTTCATGATTCAGATAGAGCATGCAATTTTAAGCAACTTTCTAATTTCTCCTATTATTAATCTTTCTTCGTTCTCTTGTTATCTTTTTAAAAAAGCATGAATGTAAATCTTCGGAGCCGGGCCATTTTTCGTTCAACACCCTGGATAGCTCTTGCTTATTGGTGGCTACATTTAACCACCAATCAGATAGCCCTTCCCAGGTGCTGAACAAAAATGGTCCGGCTCTGAACATTCCTGCTTTTCAAATAAAGATAGCAAGAGAACAAAGAAATATTGACAACCAGAGTAAATTAGAAAGTTGCTTAAAATTACATGCTCTGTCTGAATCATGAACAAAAAGAATTGGGTTTTGTATCCCTTTAAGTGAAACAGGTCTAGAGCTTAAAATTGCATGCTTTACCTGAATCCTGAAAGAAAAAAAAATTGTGTTTAGTATACCTTTAACCCTTTGAGTGCTAACGACTAATCAGAGCCATCGCTAGCACTCTCCCACCTTGAGGGAGGTCTGGGGGCTCCTACACGGCGATCGAGCATGCATAGTGACAGGCATCGCCGGGGCTTCACGTTTTGCATGGTGACGTCACATGCAATGACGTGATGACGTCACCGTGCAACTTTATTAAAAAATTACAATACAAAGTATAGAGAAAGGTGGCATGCTGCTTAGACGCCTGTATCTCACTTATCTAAGCAAAAAAAAAATTACAAAAGTTAAAAAATAAAAATTTCAAAAAATAAAAATGTCAAAAAAACCTTAAATCACCTTAGCACCCAGGTGGGAAAGTGCTTAGCACTTACAGGGTTAAAGATTGTTGTGTTGCAGTTGAGAACTGCTTCTCTAGGCTGCAAAGTGGGACTAGCAAGAGCTTATTTCTCTATCTTTTAGATGCTTGATTTTATGACTATTTAAACTAATAGTTAAGAAGTCCCATAACAATCATAAAATATTAAACTAGCAACAGCACAAAATAAAAATGTAAAAACAAAATAATGCTACTTTAGTCACAAACTGTTAGCCACAGTTTTTAGCAGCTGTACATTTAAGGACACACAGAATTAACACCGTTAAGGTACTTCTTGTTCAATAAGATGCTGGATACGGATTACATGATTGTAATTGATGAAGACAAACCTTGCTCGCTGAGTTGAACAACTTTCAAAATGGTTTTCTATAATGTAGTTCAATCAGATCTGACAGAAAGATCAACCTCACAGGTTCCAACCAGCATTGTATGGTGCATCTCATGCATTCAGACAAAGCAAGAGATCTTAGAAAATGTGAGATGCTAAGCAAACGACAAAAAATAACTTCATAATGACACTAAGCGTGTTTGATGCAGAACACATCAAATTAAAAATTACCCTCAAACCTATCAGCATAGTGACAGGCTTTATTAGTCACTGAATATGAACTAACCTAAATAACGATCATGTTACAACACTAACTTATCTGCACTTTTTTAATCTTGAGTAGCTGATAAAACTGTGAAATTCTAAAATTAAAAAGTATCACTAAACAGTGACCATATAAAAATGGCCAATTTTTAAAAAAAATCAAATATTTGAACAGGCAGCAAAATTAAATAAAAAATTATCCTCAAACCTAATTGTATAGTGATTGGTTTTGTTAGTCACTGGAATAAGGTGCAATAACAATTATGTTACAATATTAACGCATCTGCACTTTTTTTTTTATCTTGTGTACCTACAAGCACTGGAAAATTCTACAACTGAAAAATATCACTGGACACTAATGGTTGTGAAAGCAATAATTTATATATTTGCTCTAGATTGTAAACTCAAAGCCAGAGCTTAGATTTGTGTAAAATAAACCTTAACAATTTACACAAGAGGATTGCCCTTAAAGTGATCAAATGATAATGCTATCGTGTCTATCCACAATAAATCAAACCCAGCAGAGAAGTGACAAGACCCTTAACAAGAGGAAGTGTATTGGGTATAGTTATTGGGCAGGAAGCTCTGTTCTCCAGACAAATAAAAAGGAGAAGCTGCCATGCTTAAAACATTACATAATACTGTGTCGTTTAACAAGCGCGAGCCTTGTAACTCCTCCACTGTTGACATAATTGATTAGCACCACTGCTTTTGAAGATCTTAACTGTTGAAACTACAAAACAAAAATGTGTTCAGGTTCCTATATCACAAAAACACTTTTTTTTTTTGTACTTAATATTTTTGACAGGCATATTAAAAGTGCCGGTGTAAATCAAATGAAAACTCTTAAAAGATCATGCACAACAACTAAAGTATATATATGACAATTAAAAAGGGGAATGGTGAAACAACACAAAAACAAAATATTTAAAAAGTACAATATTCTTTATGAAGTATTTAAAGTCACAGAAAATTAAAATAAATCGCACACAAACACACATCACTTCACATGTAAAGGCATATTTACATAAACTAAAATTAATGGGGGAGGGGAAATACACACAATTTGTGTGCGACATGAATCTTTCAATCTTTAGATTAAATCATAACCTTTTATGATGATAATCAAATGTCTCAAATCATTTTCTATGTATTCCCAAAGCACATCAAGCTCTCATCAGTAACACTATAAATCTGACTGGTCTCTGTTTGCCAGTAACCATTCAATGGTTTTTATAACAGCAACAAACGAATCTACTGTGGTGGTTTGTAAATGGTTAGATGATCTGATTGGCCAAGATGATAAGTGGCATTGCCCCCACAGTCGACATACTGGTAAACTTCTTGCGATAGCTGCTCCGGGTGGCATAAATAGGAAATAGTCACCGTGACCCTAAAAATGAGAAGAAGTTACATTAAACAAATGACAAGGAAACAACTACTAAACAAGCAAAAAGACTGGCAATTTACTGCAAAAGAAATGCAATGGTTAAATGAGAAGATAAACAAAAATATTACTCACCATACAATCAAATGATTTTGCAATACATTTTATCAGTGTTGTGTAGTTACCCATTCCAGTTTTAACTCATACTTACTTTTAAGATACACAATAACTTAGGAAGTGCCCATATATATATTTTTTTTCATTCTCATGGCCAACAAGCTAATTTCATAAATACAAATATAAGGAGGCATCTTAAAGGGACATTAAACAGTTTGATATCATAATGTAAAATGTTTAATTATATGTAGTACAATAGAACATACAACACAAATTCCTGTTTTGTTGTGATTTATTGTGATAGAGCATACAATTTAAAACAACTTTTCATTTTACTTCCATTATCAAAGTTTCTTCATTTTTTTGGTATCCTTTGCTGAAAAGTAGGAAGGTAAATTCAAGAGCGTGCACGGGTCTGGAGCGCTACAACCATTTGCTAATTACACTTGGCATCCCACACATGGCTGGTTCACAGGTGATATTACTTCTTTGTACTGAGATGGGGATTAAAGCCATCTTATTTTTTATATCTAGATGGTACCTTGTCTGAAACTAAGAAACCATATGTATTGAGATGAACCCTATTTCTCTTGCAACATAATTATTTTCTTTTTGAGGGAGTTGGCAGACAGAGACGTGTTGCAAACAAACGGGTAGATTACGAGTTTTGTTGGTAAAGCTGTGCGATGCTAACGAGCAGTTTATGCTCACCTACAGACAACGCTGGTATTACAGGTTTTTATAAACCCAGCGTTAGCCGCAGAAAAGTGAGCGGAGAGCAAAATTTAGCTCCACATCTCACTGTAAATACCAGCGCTGCTTACGGTAGCGGTGAGCTGGCTAAACGTGCTCGTGCACGATTTCCCCATAGGAATCAATGGGGGAGAACCGGCTGGAAAAAAACCTAACACCTGCAAAAAAGCAGCGTTCAGCTCCTAAGGCAGCCCCATTGATTCCTATGGGGAAATACATTTTATGTCTACACCTAACACCCTAACATAAACCCAGTCTAAACACCCCTAATCTTACACTTATTAAGCCCTAATCTGCCGCCGCCGACACCTGCACTATATTATTAACCCCTAATCTGCCGCCCCGGACACCGCAGCCACCTACATTATACTTATGAACCCCTAATCTGCTGCTCCCAACATCGCCGACACCTACATTATATTAATTAACCCCTAATCTCCTGCCCCCAATGTCGCCGCAACCCAACTACATTTATTAACCCCTAATCTGCCGCCCCCAATGTCGCTGCCACTATAATAAAGTTATTAACCCCTAAACCTAAGTCTAACCCTAACCCCCCCCACAACTTAAATATAATTTAAATAAATCTAAATAAAATTACTATCATTAACTAAATAATTCCTATTGAAAACTAAATACTTACCTATAAAATAAACCCTAAACTTGCTACAATATAACTAATAGTTACATTGTAGCTATCTTAGGGTTTATTTTTATTTTACAGGCAACTTTGTATTTACTTTAACTAGGTACAATACTTATTAAATAGATATTAACTATTTAATAACTACCTAGCTAAAATAAAGACAAATTTACCTGTAAAATAAAACCTAACCTAAGTTACAATTACACCTAACACTACACTACAATTAAATTAATTCCCTACATTAACTACAATTAATTACAATAAAATAAAATAAACTAAAGTACGAAAAACAGAATTTATGCTTACCTGATAAATTACTTTCTCCAACGGTGTGTCCGGTCCACGGCGTCATCCTTGCTTGTGGGAATGTCTCTTCCCCAACAGGAAATGGCAAAGAGTCCCAGCAAAGCTGGCCATATAGTCCCTCCTAGGCTCCGCCCACCCCAGTCATTCGACCGACAGACAGGAGGAAAAAAAAAACAGGAGAAACTATAGGGTGCCTTGGTGACTGTAGTTAGAGAAAATAATTCATCAAACCTGATTAAAAAACCAGGGCGGGCCGTGGACCGGACACAACGTTGGAGAAAGTAATTTATCAGGTAAGCATAAATTCTGTTTTCTCCAACATTGGTGTGTCCGGTCCACGGCGTCATCCTTACTTGTGGGAACCAATACCAAAGCTTTAGGACACGGATGAAGGGAGGGAGCAAATCAGGTTAGCTAAACAGAAGGCACCAAGGCTTGCAAAACCTTTCTCCCAAAAATAGCCTCTGAAGAAGCAAAAGTATCAAATTTGTAAAATTTGGCAAAAGTGTGCAGTGAAGACCAAGTCGCTGCCTTACATATCTGATCAACAGAAGCCTCGTTCTTGAAGGCCCATGTGGAAGCCACAGCCCTAGTGGAGTGAGCTGTGATTCTTTCTGGAGGTTGCCGTCCGGCAGTCTCGTAAGCCAATCGGATGATGCATTTAAGCCAAAAAGAAAGAGAGGTAGAAGTCGCTTTTTGACCTCTCCTTTTACCAGAATAGACGACAAACAGAGAAGAAGTTTGTCTGAACTCTTTTGTAGCTTCTAAATAGAATTTTAGAGCACGGACTACGTCTAAATTGTGTAACAAACGTTCCTTCTTTGAAACTGGATTCGGACACAAAGAAGGAACAACTATCTCCTGGTTAATATTTTTGTTAGAAACAACCTTTGGAAGAAAACCAGGCTTAGTACGCAAAACAACCTTATCTGCATGGAACACCAGATAGGGTGGAGAACACTGCAGAGCAGATAACTCAGAAACTCTTCTAGCAGAAGAAATAGCAACCAAAAACAAAACTTTCCAAGATAACAACTTAATATCTATGGAATGTAGAGGTTCAAACGGAACCCCTTGAAGAACTGAAAGAACTAGATTTAAACTCCAGGGAGGAGTCAAAGGTCTGTAAACAGGCTTGATCCTAACCAGAGCCTGAACAAATGCTTGAACATCTGGCACAGCTGCCAGTCGTTTGTGTAATAAGACAGATAAAGCAGAAATCTGTCCCTTTAGAGAACTTGCTGATAATCCTTTATCCAAACCCTCTTGTAGAAAGGAAAGGATCTTAGGGATTTTGATCTTATTCCATAAGAATCCCTTGGATTCACACCAGCAGATATATCTTTTCCATATTTTATGGTAAATTTTTCTAGTTACCGGTTTTCTGGCTTGAACTAGAGTATCTATCACAGAATCTGAAAACCCACGCTTTGATAGAATCAAGCGTTCAATTTCCAAGCCGTCAGCTGGAGGGAGACCAGATTTGGATGTTCGAATGGACCCTGTACAAGAAGATCCTGTCTCAAAGGTAGCTTCCATGGTGGCACCGATGACATATTCACCAGGTCTGCATACCAAGTCCTGCGTGGCCACGCAGGAGCTATCAAGATCACTGAGGCCCTCTCCTGCTTGATCCTGGCTACCAGCCTGGGAATGAGAGGAAACGGTATAAACACATAGGCTAGGTTGAAGGTCCAAGGCGCTACTAGTGCATCCACTAGAGTCGCCTTGGGATCCCTGGATCTGGACCCGTAGCAAGGAACCTTGAAGTTCTGACGAGACGCCATCAGATCCATATCTGGAATGCCCCATAATTGAGTCAACTGGGCAAAGATCTCCGGGTGGAGTTCCCACTCCCCCGGATGGAATGTCTGACGACTCAGATAATCCGCCTCCCAGTTTTCCACACCTGGGATGTGGATCGCAGATAGGTGGCAGGAGTGATCCTCTGCCCATTTTAATATTTTGGTCACTTCTTTCATCGCCAGGGAACTCCTTGTTCCCCCCTGATGATTGATATAAGCAACCGTCGTCATGTTGTCTGATTGGAATCTTATGAATCTGGCCTTTGCTAGTTGAGGCCAAGCCCTGAGAGCATTGAATATCGCTCTCAGTTCCAGAATGTTTATCGGGAGAAGAGACTCTTCCTGAGACCATAGTCCCTGAGCTTTCAGGGATTTCCAGACCGCGCCCCAGCCCACTAGACTGGCGTCGGTCGTGACAATGACCCACTCTGGTCTGCGGAAGCTCATTCCCTGGGACAGGTGGTCCAGGGTTAGCCACCAACGGAGTGAGTCTCTGGTCTTCTGATCTACTTGAATCACTGGAGACAAGTCTGTATAGTCCCCATTCCACTGTTTCAGCATGCACAGTTGTAATGGTCTTAGATGAATTCGTGCCAAAGGAACTATGTCCATTGCTGCAACCATCAATCCTACTACTTCCATGCACTGAGCTACGGAAGGACGAGAAATAGAATGAAGAACTTGACAAGCATTTAGAAGTTTTGACTTTCTGACTTCTGTCAGGAAAATCCTCATTTCTAAGGAATCTATTATTGTTCCCAAGAAGGGAACTCTTGTCGACGGAGACAGGGAACTTTTTTCTATGTTCACCTTCCATCCGTGAGATCTGAGAAAGGCCAGAACGATGTCTGTGTGAGCCTTTGCCTTTGAAAGAGACGACGCTTGTATTAGAATGTCGTCCAAGTACGGTACTACTGCAATGCCCCTTGGTCTTAGAACCGCTAGAAGGGATCCGAGTACCTTTGTGAAAATCCTTGGAGCAGTGGCTAACCCGAATGGGAGGGCCACAAACTGGAAATGTTTGTCCAGAAAGGCGAACCTTAGGAACTGATGATGTTCTTTGTGGATAGGAATATGTAGATACGCATCCTTTAGATCCACGGTAGTCATAAATTGACCTTCCTGGATTGTGGGTAGAATCGTTTGAATGGTTTCCATCTTGAACGATGGTACTCTGAGAAATTTGTTTAGGATCTTTAAATCCAGAATTGGTCTGAAAGTTCCCTCTTTTTTGGGAACTACAAACAGATTTGAGTAAAATCCCATTCCTTGTTCCGCCGTTGGAACTGGGTGTATCACTCCCATCTTTAACAGGTCTTCTACACAATGAAGAATGCCTGTCTCTTTATTTGGTTTGAGGATAAGTGAGACATGTGGAACCTTCCCTTTGGGGGTAGTTCCTTGAATTCCAGAAGATAACCCTGAGAAACTATTTCTAGTGTCCAGGGATCCTGAACATCTCTTGCCCAAGCCTGAGCAAAGAGAGAGAGTCTGCCCCCTACTAGATCCGGTCCCGGATCAGGGGCTACTCCTTCATGCTGTTTTGTTAGCAGCAGCAGGCTTCTTGGCCTGCTTACCCTTGTTCCAGCCTTGCGCCGGTTTCCAGGCTGGTTTGGTTTGAGAGGTATTACCCTCTTGTTTAGAGGATGCAGAGTTGGAGGCCGGTCCGTTCCTGAAATTGCGAAAGGAACGAAAATTAGACTTATTCTTTGCTTTGAAAGGCCTATCTTGTGGGAGGGCATGGCCCTTTCCCCCAGTGATGTCTGAAATAATCTCTTTCAATTCTGGCCCAGAGAGTCTTACCCTTGAAGGGGATATTAAGCAATTTTGTCTTGGAAGATACATCCGCTGACCAAGACTTTAGCCAAAGCGCTCTGCGCGCCACAATTGCAAACCCTGAATTTTTCGCCGCTAATCTAGCTAGTTGCAAAGTGGCATCTAAAATAAAAGAATTAGCCAACTTGAGTGCGTGAACTCTGTCCATAACCTCCTCATACGGAGTCTCTCTACTGAGCGACTTTTCTAGTTCCTCGAACCAGAACCACGCTGCTGTAGTGACAGGAACAATGCACGAAATGGGTTGCAGGAGGTAACCTTGTTGTACAAAAACTTTTTAAGCAAACCCTCCAATTTTTTCTCCATAGGATCTTTGAAAGCACAATTATCCTCGATAGGAATAGTAGTGCGCTTGTTTAAAGTAGAAACTGCCCCCTCGACCTTAGGGACTGTCTGCCATAAGTCCTTTCTGGGGTCGACCATAGGAAATAATTTCATAAATATAGGAGGGGGGACAAAAGGTATGCCGGGCTTCTCCCACTCCTTATTCACTATATCCGCCACCCGCTTGGGTATAGGAAAAGCGTCAGGGTGCACCGGAACCTCTAGGAACTTGTCCATCTTGCATAATTTTTCTGGAATGACCAGGTTGTCACAATCATCCTGAGTAGATAACACCTCCTTAAGCAGTGCGCGGAGATGCTCTAATTTAAATTTAAATGTCACAACATCAGGTTCTGCTTGTTGAGAAATTTTACCTGAATCTGAAATTTCCCCATCCGACAAAACCACCCTCATGACCCCTTCAGATTGGTGTGAGGGTATGACAGAGCAATTATCATCAGCGCCCTCCTGCTCTACAGTGTTTAAAACAGAGCAATCACGCTTTCTCTGATATGCAGGCATTTTGGATAAAATATTTGCTATGGAGTTATCCATTACTGCCGTTAATTGTTGCATAGTAATAAGCATTGGCGCGCTAGAGGTACTAGGGGCCTCCTGCGTGGGCAAAACTGGCGTAGACACAGAAGGAGATGATGTAGAACTATGTCTACTTCCTTCATCTGATGAATCATCTTGGGCAACTTTACTATCTGTGGCAATACTGTCCTTACTTTGTTTGGACGCTATGGCACAATTATCACACAATTTTGAAGGGACACGCACATTGATCTTCAAACATATAGAACATAGCTTATCTGAAGGTGCAGACATGTTAAACAGGCTTAAACTTTTCAAAAAAGTACAAAAACCGTTTTAAAACAAAACCGTTACCGTTTCTTTAAATTTTAAACAGTGCACACTTTATTACTGAATATGTGAAAAAGTATGAAGCAATTGTTCAAAATTTACCAAATTTTCACCACAGTGTCTTAAAGCATTCAAAGTATTGCACAATTTTCAGAGCTTTAACCCTTAAAATAAAGAAACCGGAGCCGGTTACAGTTTTAACCCCTCTACAGTCCCAGCTACAGCCTTTGCTGCGACTTTACCAAACCCAGGGGGGAATACGATACCAGATGAAGCCTTCTAGGAACTTTTCCAACTACTTTCAGATCCTCACACATGCATCTGCATGTCTTGCTCTCAAAAGTAACTGCGCATTAATGGCGCGAAAATGAGGCTCAGCCTACAACTGGGAAGGCCCTTCCTGACTGGAAAGGTGTCTAACACAGTGCCTGACGTTAAAAAACGTTCCCCAAGCTTATAAGTGTGAATTACAAGCATAAACATGTATAAAATGCCAAAATAAAGCAATCGATTTTGCCCATAAAAGTGTCTACCAGTTTTATAGCCCATATTAAGCCCTTTATTCTGTTTGAGACTAAGAAAATGGCTTACCGGTCCCCATGAGGGGAAATGACAGCCTTCCAGCATTACACAGTCTTGTTAGAAATATGGCTAGTCATACCTTAAGCAGAAAAGTCTGCTAACTGCTTCCCCCAACTGAAGTTACTTCATCTCAACAGTCCTATGTGGAAACAGCAAACGATTTTAGTTACTGTCTGCTAAAATCATCTTCCTCTCACAAACAGAACTCTTCATCTTTTTCTGTTTCAGAGTAAATAGTACATACCAGCACTATTTTAAAATAACAAACTCTTGATAGTAGAATTAAAAAACTACAACTAAACACCACATACTCTTAACCATCTCCGTGGAGATGTTGCCTGTGCAACGGCAAAGAGAATGACTGGGGTGGGCGGAGCCTAGGAGGGACTATATGGACAGCTTTGCTGGGACTCTTTGCCATTTCCTGTTGGGGAAGAGATATTCCCACAAGTAAGGATGACGCCGTGGACCGGACACACCAATGTTGGAGAAAAAAACCCACTAAATTACAGAAAAAAATAAAATTACAATTTTTTTAAACTAATTACACCTAATCTAATCCCCCTAATAAAATAAAAAAGCCCCCCCCCCAAAAAAAAAGCCCTACCCTATACTAAATTACAAATAGCCCTTAAAAGGGCTTTTTGCGGGGCATTGTCCCAAAGTAATCAGCTCTTTTACCTGTACAATACCCCCCCAAAGTACAATACCCCCCCAACATTAAAACCCACCACCCACACACCCAACCCTACTCTAAAACCCACCCCATACCCCCTTAATAAAACCTAACACTAGCCCCTTGAAGATCACCCTACCTTGAGAAGTCTTCACCCAACCGGGCCAAAGTGGTCCTCCAGGCGGGCAGAAGTCTTAATCAAAGCCGGGCAGAAGTGGTCCTCCACGCGGACAGAAGAGGTCCTCCAGACGGGCAGAAGTCTTCATCCAGACGGCATCTTCTTTCTTCATCCATCCGGAGCGAGTCCATCTTCAAGACATCCGACGCGGAGCATCCTCTTCAAACCACGTCCAACTGAAGAATGAAGGTTCCTTTAAATGACGTCATCCAAGATGGCGTCCAATTCCGATTGGCTGATATAATTCTATCAGCCAATAGGAATTAAGGTACAAAAAATCCTATTGGCTGATCCAATCAGCCAATAGGATTGAAGTTCAATCCTATTGGCTGATCCAATCAGCCAATAGGATTGAGCTGGCATTCTATTGGCTGATTGGATCAGCCAATAGAATGCGAGCTTAATCCTATTGGTATTGTACTTTTAATACTGTGGGGTATTGTACTTTTTTTTTTTTACAGGTAAAAGAGCTGATTACTTTGGGGCAATGCCCTGCAAAAAGCCCTTTTAAGGGCTATTTGCAATTTAGTATAGTGTAGGGCTTTTTTTATTTTGTTAGGGGATTAGATTAGGTGTAATTAGTTTAAAAAATAATTATTTTATTAATTTCTGTAATTCAGTGTTTTTTTTGTACTTTATTTTATTTAATTCTAATTAATTTAATTTAGATAATTAATTTATTTATAGTGTAGTGTTAGGTGTAATTGTAACTTAGGTTAGGTTTTATTTTACAGGCACTTTTGTATTTATTTTATCTAGGTAGTTTATTAAATAGTTAACTATTTAGTAACTATTCTACCTAGTTAAAATAAATACAAAGTTGCCTGTAAAATAAAAATAAACCCTAAGGTAGCTCCAATGTAATTATTAGTTAATATTGTAGCTATCTTAGGGTTTATTTTATAGGCAAGTATTTAGTTTTAAATAGGAATAATTTATTTAATTGTAGTAATTTTATTTAGATTTATTGTATTATATTTAAGTTAGGGGGGGTTAGGCTTAGATTTAGGGGTTAATAAATTTAATATAGTGGCGGTGACGTTGGGGGCAGCAGATTAGGGGTTAATAAATGCAGGTAGGTGTCGGCAATGTTAGGGACGGCAGATTAGGGGTTAATAATATTTAACTAGTGTTTGCGAGGCGGGAGTGCGGCGATTTAGGGGTTAATACATTTATTAAAGTAGCAACGATGTCCGGTTCGGCAGATTAGGGGTTAAAATTTTTATTTTAGTGTTTGCGATGTGGGGGCCCTTGGTTTAGGGGTTAATAGGTAGTTTATGGGTGTTAGAGTACTTTTTAGCACTTTAGTTAAGAGTTTTATGCTACAGCTTTGTAGCGTAAAACTCTTAACTACTGATTTTCAAATGCGGCAGGAGTCTTGACAGGAGAGGGTGTACCGCTCACTTTTAGGAAGACTCGTAATACCGGCGTTAGGAAAATCCCATTGAAAATATAGGATACGCAATTGACGTAAGTGGATTTGCAGTATTTTCGAGTCAAAAAAAAAAAAGTGAGCGGTACACCTGTACCTGTCAGACTCGTAATACCAGCGGGCGTTAAAAAGCAGCGTTGGGACCTCTCAACGCTGCTTTTTAAGGCTAACGCCAAACTCGTAATCTACCCGAAATATTCTTTTACAGAATAGATAGCTCCAGTATTTATTTGTGCAGTTGTGGTCCAATATGCACTTTCATTGCATGGTTTGAGGATATCACTTATAGATACCCCTGCTTTATTACCAGTTAGACGTTTGCCAAAGAGAACAGCATACAGAAAACAGTCTGTTGCAGTACACTTTATACAGGGAGCAGTTCACCGGAGTGCTAGCCAACTGGAGACATTGTATCAGCCTGCGCTCATTGCACCATTGTTTTTGGTGCCATCATAAAGTGTGAGTCCTTTTCTTCTCTGAATTTGACATATTTGAATTTTACAAAATTACACTATGCGTTGCGCGTTTTTTCCTTGTGTCTTCTAAAATATATACTATTGTTGCCTATACAATTGGAAGTGGAGCAGCCTGAGTGTGGAATCTTATTATTGGATATTCTTATATTATCAAAGATACTATTTATTTGAGTTGTTTTTATCCTTTGGATTTTTTTTTGCATTATTGTTATTATTTTTGTTTGGTGCCCCCTATAATCTACTCATTAGTGGGTAGTTTTATTTAATTATTACTTTTCTCCTTCCAATAAAGTACAGCTGAAAAGTTGATCAAATATAAATGATTAACCGATTAAACTGGAGATAGTCCGCCTCACAATAATTTAATTAATTTCAATGATCTATATATGCATCTAATGATATATAAACCATATATAACCAAATCATTAATGGTCTGACATAACTGGAAAAATAATCTGAAATTTTACTATTCTAAAAATGAAAATCATGATTTAAATCGATTTAAAAATTGGTCTTACTGACTAGTGATTTAAATTGTGATTTAAAGGGACAGTCTACACTAGAATTTTTATTGTTTTAAAAGATAGATAATCCCTTTATTACCCATTTCCCAGTTTTGCATAACCAACACAGTTATAATATACTTTTAACCTCTGTGATTATCTTGTATCTAAGCCTCTGCAAACTGCCCCTTTTTTCAGTTCTTTTGACAGACTTGAAGTCTAGCCAATCAGTGCCTGCTCCCAGATTACTTCACGTGCACAAGCACAGTGTTATCTATATGAAATATGTGAACACCCTCTAGTGGTGAAAAACTGTTAAAATGCAATCTGAAAGAGGTGGGCTTCAAGGTCTAAGAAATTAGCATATGAACCCTCTAGTGGTGAAAAACTGTTAAAATGCAATCTGAAAGAGGTGGGCTTCAAGGTCTAAGAAATTAGCATATGAACCTCCTAGGTTAAGCTTTCAACTAAGAATACCAAGAGAACAAAGCAAAATTGGTGATAAAAGTAAATTGGAAAATTGTTTAAAATTATATGCTCTATCTGAATCATGAAAGTTTATTGTGGCCTAGACTGTCCCTTTAAAGCAAATCCACCCAAACTAGAGAGGTTAGGTCCTGGATTAATTAATATTTTGACAATATACATAGACAAGAGATATGCTCTGCCATTTCTAGACATTTCATCAATGTACACTATCAAAATGTGGATACTTTTAAATGGAGGGCAATTGAAAAACATAATTTATGTAAGAACTTACCTGATAAATTCATTTCTTTCATATTAACAAGAGTCCATGAGCTAGTGACGTATGGGATATACATTCCTACCAGGAGGGGCAAAGTTTCCCAAACCTTAAAATGCCTATAAATACACCCCTCACCACACCCACAAATCAGTTTAACGAATAGCCAAGAAGTGGGGTGATAAGAAAAAAAGTGCGAAGCATATAAAATAAGGAATTGGAATAATTGTGCTTTATACAAAAAAATCATAACCACCACAAAAAAGGGTGGGCCTCATGGACTCTTGTTAATATGAAAGAAATGAATTTATCAGGTAAGTTCTTACATAAATTATGTTTTCTTTCATGTAATTAACAAGAGTCCATGAGCTAGTGACGTATGGGATAATGACTACCCAAGATGTGGATCTTTCCACACAAGAGTCACTAGAGAGGGAGGGATAAAATAAAGACAGCCAATTCCTGCTGAAAATAATCCACACCCAAAATAAAGTTTAACAAAAAACATAAGCAGAAGATTCAAACTGAAACCGCTGCCTGAAGAACTTTTCTACCAAAAACTGCTTCAGAAGAAGAAAATACATCAAAATGGTAGAATTTAGTAAAAGTATGCAAAGAGGACCAAGTTGCTGCTTTGCAGATCTGGTCAACCGAAGCTTCATTCCTAAACGCCCAGGAAGTAGATACTGACCTAGTAGAATGAGCTGTAATTCTCTGAGGCGGAATTTTACCCGACTCAACATAGGCAAGATGAATTAAAGATTTCAACCAAGATGCCAAAGAAATGGCAGAAGCTTTCTGGCCTTTCCTAGAACCGGAAAAGATAACAAATAGACTAGAAGTCTTACAGAAAGATTTCGTAGCTTCAACATAATATTTCAAAGCTCTAACAACATCCAAAGAATGCAACGATTTCTCCTTAGAATTCTTAGGATTAGGACATAATGAAGGAACCACAATTTCTCTACTAATGTTGTTGGAATTCACAACTTTAGGTAAAAATTCAAAAGAAGTTCGCAACACCGCCTTATCCTGATGAAGAATCAGAAAAGGAGACTCACAAGAAAGAGCAGATAATTCAGAAACTCTTCTGGCAGAAGAGATGGCCAAAAGGAACAAAACTTTCCAAGAAAGTAATTTAATATCCAATGAATGCATAGGTTCAAATGGAGGAGCTTGAAGAGCCCCCAGAACCAAATTCAAACTCCAAGGAGGAGAAATTGACTTAATGACAGGCTTTATACGAACCAAAGCTTGTACAAAACAATGAATATCAGGAAGAATAGCAATCTTTCTGTGAAAAAGAACAGAAAGAGCAGAGATTTGACCTTTCAAGGAACTTGCGGACAAACCCTTATCTAAACCATCCTGAAGAAATTGTAATATTCTCGGTATTCTAAAAGAATGCCAAGAAAAATGATGAGAAAGACACCAAGAAATATAAGTCTTCCAGACTCTATAATATATCTCTCTGGATACAGATTTACGAGCCTGTAACATAGTATTAAACTGATTTGTGGGTGTGGTGAGGGGTGTATTTATAGGCATTTTAAGGTTTGGGAAACTTTGCCCCTCCTGGTAGGAATGTATATCCCATACGTCACTAGCTCATGGACTCTTGTTAATTACATGAAAGAAATGTTAATTATTCAAAATGGGGAAGCGATAGACAGGCATTTTGATGAATTAGTGCCCGGTTTTTAATAAAACTATTAAAAACAAGGGCACTTTAATTCATCAAAATTGACATTTCACTGTTTTCTTCAAAAACTTACCTTTTAATCCTGAATGCCGCTCCAGCAATTCCCCCAGCCGTCGGAAGCCTCTGCAGACGTCAGAAATGACGAATCAGGCTTCCTCCAATCACAGCTTCCCCCCCCGGGTGAATCTTGGCTTGATGCAAAGTCAATTTTGATGAATTAAAGTGCCCTTGTTTTTAATAGGTTTATTAAAAACCGGCACTAATTCATCAAAATGGACCTTCACTTTAACCAATCAGTTTAAGGTGAGCACTGTATAGGTGTTTGACAGGATCTAAGATTACGGTGGTTCGCTGACTTTCTTTCATGGTAAAATTCTGCACATTTTAGTATATGGGACACTTCCTTCATTGCCAAGAAACTTAAATTCCTCCTTGGTGATTTACATAAGCCACTGTAGTAATGTTAACTGACTGGAATCATAGGGAAGATTCCTGCCTGGGGTTGGACCATATCTGAACATCCCCGAAGATCTGCGGAGTTGCACGTTATTTATTGGTAACCTCTACTGAGTAGACCAAAATCTGTGTGCTCTCTGGGACCGACAAACTGCACCTTAGGCTGGCATATGTGGTGATCACTGTTGAAACTGGCCAAAGGAAGGAGGACCTGAGAACAAGTGATAAAGGGATAGGGGAGTATGGAACAATGTTAAAGACAATATTGAAATATAATATGATCCTCTGAGACAGGTCCCTGTAGTCTCCGTTCCGCTGTCAAAGTATTGCCAGCTAAAGAGGCCGAATATGAAACGTGGCAAATGGAACTAAAGCTACCATGAAGCCCACAACTTTCATGCACTGAGCAATAGAAGATGCACACGCCTGTTTGACCCTATGTTGCTCTGTTAGTGAAAGGCACAGGTTGATGATCGACCCTAGAAAGGATACAAGAGTCTGAGGAATTAAGAAACTCTTTAGTAAATTGATTCTCAAACTGTGACTGCAAAGTAGTTGAAGAACAGCTTGAGTGTGTGTCATGACCAATCAAAGTGAGGATGCCTACATCAAAATATACCCTAGATTAGGAACTACAGAGATTCCTTGAGCTTGTTAACAAGGATCCTAGGACCTTGGTAAACATGTCTGTTTAGGAAGGAAAATCCAAGGCACTTGAGATGATCCTTGTGAATGGGAATATGTAAACAGGCTTGTTTTAAATTTATGGTAACTATAAACTGACTCTCCTTCACTAAAGTTAGTATAGTGTAAATGTCTCCATCCTAAAAGTAGGTACTTTCAGAAATTTGCTGAAGGTCTTCAGATAAAGTACAGCCTGAAAAGACTCTTCTTTCTTTTGGACTAAGAAAAGATTGGCGTAAAAATCCCTGGTTCAGTTGGTTCTGAGGCTGGAACTGGAACAATTAATCCAATTGATTATAGATCTTTTACACAAGAAGACTTTGGACTTTTTGGGACCCCAAGGAACTCTGGTCAAGAGGAATCATTCCCCAAAAGGGTTTGATCAAAATGATTTGGAATGGGGGCCGCACCTTTATATTACAGTGGACTTCTTGGTCTGCTTAATTTTAGACCAGGAATGGATGGGCTTCCAAGAAGTTTTGGGAGAACCTGATCAATGGAAGAGAAAGAGGAAGCTTTTTGGTACTTGGACTGCCAAAAGGAAACAAAAAATGTCCTGAGGACCTATGTTTAACCTTAGATTTTTTTATTTTGTGTGAAGAAAGCTAACTTGCCTCCAATGTCTGTGACACTATTTGCATCCAGTCCTGGGCTAAAAAGGATTTTACCCTGAAAGGGAAGAGATAAAAGTCTGCTCTTAAAGACAATGTCAGACGACTGTAACCCAAAATGGTTTAAGATTTGTCTTTTCAAAACAGCCACAGCAGCACTTTTTGCATTAATGTGTATGGTCTCACATGCTGCATCACATATAAAGCTGTATGTGGTACTTAGGAGAATTAAGTGATCATGGATCTCATCGAGAGAAGCTTCAGCAGAAATGATCTCTGAAAGTTTGCCACACTAGACAGCAATAGCTGCAGCTATACAATATATGCTGACAGCTGGTTTAAACATAAAACCAGATAATTGAAAGGATTGTCTGTGAAAGCCTTCAAGCTTTCTGTCCCATGTGATTCCTTAAGGAGGTACTATCCTCTAAATAAATGGGAATCGTCAAGCAATTGTAGAAGTTGCTCAGCTTCCCACATCTCCAATTTTGCATAGGGGAGGGGAAATATAGCTTAAACTTTGCAGATGAAAATAGCAGAAACACCTGGTTTATTCCATTCTCTAGAAACTATAAAAGAAACTGAGACAGGTACAGGAAAGGTAGAAGGCTGTTTGGGTGCCACCTTAAATAATTTATCAATTCTTAACAGGTTGTGTGCCCCGAAATGATAGAATGATCTACTTCCAAGCAATATTGCATGAATAGGTTTATGTTTGAAATTAAAGGATACATCCTCTGCCACTGCTTCAGGGAGAGGGTCCTGAGTTTCTTAAAATCCATCCTCAAAAGAGGAATCTGCAGATTGAAATGTACCTAATTGTTCTATAGGGAATTGAAAAGGGTTGGTCTTAAAGAGCTACTAAAGTCAAAATTAAAGTTCCATGCTTCAGAGCATGCAATTTAGAAAAAAAAACAAAAAACTTCCAACATACTTTCATAATCAAAATGTGTAGGGGGGGGATTGCCAGATCTGAAACATCATACAAGGAGCAACAAACTGTATATACCAGGGGATTGGTAGATAAATCCACAATTCACCTGGAAGGGCCTGTGACATATCCACATTGGGAGATTTTCACTGCCTAGCTAAAAAACATAATTTATGCTTACCTGATCAATTCCTTTCTCCTGTAGTGTGATCAGTCCACGGGTCATCATTACTTCTGGGATATTGCTCCTCCCCAACAGGAAGTGCAAGAGGATTCACCCAGCAGAGCTGCCATATAGCTCCTCCCCTCTACGTCACCTCCAGTCATTCGACCAAGGACCAACGAGAAAGGAGAAGCCAAAGGGTGTAGTGGTGACTGGAGTATAATTTAAAAAATATTTACCTGCCGTAAAAAACAGGGCGGGCCGTGGACTGATCACACTACAGGAGAAAGGAATTTATCAGGTAAGCATAAATTATGTTTTCTCCTGTTAAGTGTGATCAGTCCACGGGTCATCATTACTTCTGGGATACCAATACCAAAGCAAAAGTACACGGATGACGGGAGGGACAGGCAGGCTCTTTATACAGAAGGAACCACTGCCTGAAGAACCTTTCTCCCAAAAATAGCCTCCGAAGAAGCAAAAGTGTCAAATTTGTAAAATTTGGAAAAAGTATGAAGCGAAGACCAAGTTGCAGCCTTGCAAATCTGTTCAACAGAGGCCTCATTCTTAAAGGCCCAAGTGGAAGCCACAGCTCTAGTGGAATGAGCTGTAATTCTTTCAGGAGGCTGCTGTCCAGCAGTCTCATAAGCTAAACGTATTAGGCTACGAAGCCAAAAAGAGAGAGAGGTAGCAGAAGCTTTTTGACCTCTCCTCTGACCAGAGTAAACGACAAACAGGGAAGACGTTTGTCGAAAATCTTTAGTTGCCTGTAAATAAAATTTTAGGGCACGAACTACATCCAGATTGTGCAGAAGTCGTTCCTTCCTTGAAGAAGGATTTGGACACAAGGATGGAACAACAATCTCTTGATTGATATTCCTGTTAGTGACTACCTTAGGTAAGAACCCAGGTTTAGTACGCAGAACTAACTTATCCGAGTGAAAAATCAAATAAGGAGAATCACAATGTAAGGCTGATAACTCAGAGACTCTTCGAGCCGAGGAAATAGCCATTAAAAATAGAACTTTCCAAGATAACAACTTTATATCAATGGAATGAAGGGGTTCAAACGGAACGCCCTATAAAACGTTAAGAACAAGGTTTAAACTCCATGGCGGAGCAACAGTTTTAAACACAGGCTTAATCCTGGCCAAAGCCTGACAAAAAGCCTGAACGTCTGGAACTTCTGACAGACGTTTGTGTAAAAGAATGGACAGAGCTGAGATCTGTCCCTTTAAGGAACTAGCGGATAAACCCTTTTCTAAACCTTCTTGTAGAAAAGACAATATCCTAGGAATCCTAACCTTACTCCAAGAGTAACCTTTGGATTCGCACCAATATAGGTATTTACGCCATATTTTATGGTAAATCTTTCTGGTAACAGGCTTCCTAGCCTGTATTAAGGTATCAATAACGGACTCAGAAAAACCACGTTTTGATAAAATCAAGCGTTCAATTTCCAAGCAGTCAGCTTCAGAGAAGTTAGATTTTGATGTTTGAAAGGACCCTGTATCAGAAGGTCCTGTTTCAGAGGTAGAGACCAAGGTGGACAGGATGACATGTCCACCAGATCTGCATACCAAGTCCTGCGTGGCCATGCAGGCGCTATTAGAATCACTGATGCTCTCTCCTGTTTGATTCTGGCAATCAATCGAGGAAGCATCGGGAAGGGTGGAAACACATAAGCCATCCTGAAGGTCCAAGGTGCTGTCAAGGCATCTATCAGGACCGCTCCCGGATCCCTGGATCTGGACCCGTAACGAGGAAGCTTGGCGTTCTGTCGAGACGCCATGAGATCTATCTCTGGTTTGCCCCAATGACGAAGTATTTGGGCAAAGACCTCCGGATGAAGTTCCCACTCCCCCGGATGAAAAGTCTGACGACTTAAAAAATCCGCCTCCCAGTTCTCCACTCCCGGGATGTGGATTGCTGACAGGTGGCAAGAGTGAGACTCTGCCCAGCGAATTATCTTTGATACTTCCATCATTGCTAGGGAGCTTCTTGTCCCTCCCTGATGGTTGATGTAGGCTACAGTCGTGATGTTGTCCGACTGAAACCTGATGAACCCCTGAGTTGTCAACTGGGGCCAAGCCAGAAGGGCATTGAGAACTGCTCTCAATTCCAGAATGTTTATTGGTAGGAGACTCTCCTCCTGATTCCATTGTCCCTGAGCCTTCAGAGAATTCCAGACGGCGCCCCAACCTAGTAGGCTGGCGTCTGTTGTTACAATTGTCCAGTCTGGCCTGCTAAATGGCATCCCCCTGGACAGATGTGGCCGAGAAAGCCACCATAGAAGAGAATTTCTGGTCTCTTGATCCAGATTCAGAGAAGGGGACAAGTCTGAGTAATCCCCATTCCACTGACTTAGCATGCACAATTGCAGCGGTCTGAGGTGTAGGCGTGCAAAGGGTACTATGTCCATTGCCGCTACCATTAAGCCGATTACCTCCATGCATTGAGCCACTGACGGGTGTTGAATGGAATGAAGGACACGGCATGCACTTTGAAGTTTTGTTAACCTGTCTTCTGTCAGGTAAATTTTCATTTCTACAGAATCTATAAGAGTCCCCAGGAAGGGAACTCTTGTGAGTGGAAAGAGAGAACTCTTCTTTTCGTTCACCTTCCATCCATGCGACCTTAGAAATGCCAGTACTAACTCTGTATGAGACTTGGCAGTTTGAAAGCTTGAAGCTTGTATCAGAATGTCGTCTAGGTACGGAGCTACCGAAATTCCTCGCGGTCTTAGTACCGCCAGAAGAGCACCCAGAACCTTTGTGAAGATTCTTGGAGCTGTAGCCAATCCGAATGGAAGAGCTACAAACTGGTAATGCCTGTCTAGAAAGGCAAACCTTAGATACCGGTAATGATCTTTGTGGATCGGTATGTGAAGGTAAGCATCTTTTAAATCCACTGTGGTCATGTACTGACCCTTTTGGATCATGGGTAAAATTGTCCGAATAGTCTCCATTTTGAACGATGGAACTCTTAGGAATTTGTTTAGGATCTTTAAATCCAGGATTGGCCTGAAAGTTCCCTCTTTTTTGGTTACCACAAACAGATTTGAGTAAAACCCTTGTCCCTGTTCCGACCGTGGAACTGGATGGATTACTCCCATTAATAAAAGCTCTTGTACGCAGTGTAGAAACGCCTCTTTCTTTATTTGGTTTGTTGACAACCTTGACAGATGAAATCTCTCTCTTGGGGGAGAGTATTTGAAGTCCAGAAGGTATCCCTGAGATATTATCTCTAGCGCCCAGGGATCCTGGACATCTCTTGCCCAAGCCTGGGCGAAGAGAGAAAGTCTGCCCCCCACTAGATCCGTTCCCGGATCGGGGGCCCTCAATTCATGCTGTTTTAGGGGCAGCAGCAGGTTTCCTGGCCTGCTTGCCCTTGTTCCAGGACTGGTTAGGTCTCCAGCCTTGTCTGTAGCGAGCAACAGATCCTTCTTGTTTTGGAGCAGAGGAAGTTGATGCTGCTCCTGCTTTGAAATTCCGAAAGGAACGAAAATTAGATTGTCTAGCCTTAGGTTTGGCTCTGTCTTGAGGCAGGGCATGGCCTTTACCTCCTGTAATGTCAGCAATAATTTCTTTCAATCCGGGCCCGAATAAGGTCTGCCCTTTGAAAGGTATATTAAGTAATTTAGACTTAGAAGTAACGTCAGCTGACCAGGATTTTAGCCACAGTGCTCTGCGCGCCTGAATGGCGAATCCGGAGTTCTTAGCCGTAAGCTTAGTTAAATGTACTACGGCATCTGAGTTAGCTAACTTAAGAGCTTTAAGCTTGTGTGTAATCTCATCTAATGGAGCTGATTCAAGTGTCTCTTCCAGAGACTCAAACCAAAATGCTGCTGCAGCCGTGACAGGCGCAATGCATGCAAGGGGTTGCAATATAAAACCTTGTTGAACAAACATTTTCTTAAGGTAACCCTCTAACTTTTTATCCATTGGATCTGAAAAGGCACAGCTATCCTCCACCGGGATAGTGGTACGCTTAGCTAAAGTAGAAACTGCTCCCTCCACCTTAGGGACCGTTTGCCATAAGTCCCGTGTGGTGGTGTCTATTGGAAACATCTTTCTAAATATCGGAGGGGGTGAGAACGGCACACCGGGTCTATCCCACTCCTTAGTAACAATTTCAGTAAGTCTCTTAGGTATAGGAAAAACGTCAGTACTCGACGGTACCGCAAAATATTTATCCAACCTACACATTTTCTCTGGTATTGCAACCGTGTTACAATCATTCAGAGCCGCTAACACCTCCCCTAGTAATACACGGAGGTTTTCCAGCTTAAATTTAAAATTTGAAATATCTGAATCCAATCTGTTTGGATCAGAACCGTCAGCCGCAGAATGAAGCTCTCCGTCCTCATGTTCTGCAAGTTGTGACGCAGTATCTGACATGGCCCTAACATTATCAGCGCACTCTGTTCTCATCCCAGAGTGATCACGCTTACCTCTTAGTTCTGGTAATTTAGCCAAAACTTCAGTCATAACAGTAGCCATATCCTGTAATGTGATTTGTAATGGCCGCCCAGATGTACTCGGCGCCCCAATATCACGCACCTCCCGAGCGGGAGATGCAGGTACTGACACGTGAGGCGAGTTAGTCGGCATAACTCTCCCCTCGTTGTTTGGTGAAATGTGTTCAATTTGTACAGATTGACTCTTATTTAAAGTAGCATCAATGCAGTTAGTACATAAATTTCTATTGGGCTCCACTTTGGCATTAGCACATATAGCACAGATGTCTTCCTCTGAATCAGACATGTTTAACACACTAGCAAATAAACTAGCAACTTGGAAATACTTTTCAAGTAATTTATTATAATAAGAAAACGTACTGTGCCTATAAGAAGCACAGAAAGAGTTATGACAGTTGAAAGTTAATAAACTGAAAGGTTATAGCATCAAATCTTTGTAAAAAACACAATTTTAGCAAAGGCTTGTTCCCATTAGCAAAGGATAACTAACCCTGATAGCAGAAAAAAAAGTTACAGAAATAAACGTTTTTTATCACAGTCAACTACAATCTCACAGCTCTGCTGTGAGTGATTACCTCCCTCAAAACTAGTTTTGAAGACCCCTGAGTTCTGTAGAGATGAACCGGATCATGCAGGAAGTACAGTGAGCTTCTGACTGAATTTTTTGATGCGTAGCAAAAGCGCCAAAAACGGCCCCTCCCCCTCACACACAACAGTGAGAGAGATCAGTAAACTGTCATAAATTAAATAAAACAACTGCCAAGTGGAAAAAAATAGTGCCCAAAATATTTTATTCACCCAGTACCTCAGAAATGAAACGATTTTACATGCCAGCAAAAAACGTTTAACATAAATTAAGTGTTATTAAAAAACCTGTTGCTAGTCCCTGCAAATTAGGCTAAAGTCTTATGCACACCGTATAATTCCAGTGAAGTGCCATTCCCCAGAATACTGAAGTGTAAAATATACATACATGACAGCCTGATACCAGTTGCTGCTACTGCATTTAAGGCTGAGTTTACATTATATCGGTATGGCAGAATTTTCTCATCAATTCCATTGTCAGAAAATAATAAGCTGCTACATACCTCTTTGCAGATTAATCTGCCCGCTGTCCCCTGATCTGAAGTTTACCTCTCCTCAGATGGCCGAGAAACAGCAATATGATCTTAACTACGCCGGCTAAAATCATAGTAAAAACTCAGGTAGATTCTTCTTCAAATTCTACCAGAGAAGGAATAACACACTCCGGTGCTATTATAAAATAACAAACTTTTGATTGAAGGTATAAAACTAAGTATAATCACCATAGTCCTCTCACACATCCTATCTAGTCGTTGGGTGCAAGAGAATGACTGGAGGTGACGTAGAGGGGAGGAGCTATATGGCAGCTCTGCTGGGTGAATCCTCTTGCACTTCCTGTTGGGGAGGAGCAATATCCCAGAAGTAATGATGACCCGTGGACTGATCACACTTAACAGGAGAAACTCCCGTCTTCCCCGCTGTACTCTTTGCAAGCACTCTGAGGGGGAAACTGGGTCTCGGGTAAGTTAGAGAACCGCTATCAACGACATGTATACCAGCACTTCAGAATTTACCTTATTCGATCCTGGAGGCTAAAATCTGACTAAAGGATTCTGGGAAAGTAGCAAGGAATACAGCTCTAGTATGTAGAGGGCTTTTACCATCTACCAGGAAAATAAACTGAATAAAAAGTAGTGTACAGGATTCAACCCTCACAGAAGAATATGGCTTCATTAGCCATGACTTGGCAGTATACATATGTCTGCATTTAAATTACAGTTTTCATATTCCTTTAATAAAACATATTACTTGTCCACTTATTAATCCAAGTCTGATGGACAGTTTGGAACCTGTTTATAGTGATTTGTTAAAGTACAACCCTTCTGTATTCACTACCCTGAAGTGGTCATAGATAAACATAGGGGACAAGAAGTCAATTTTTACAACCAGAAATATACAAACCTAATTGCAAACCAATACAAAAACAACCAATGAAACACCTAAATAATCCTAGAGTAAATGTATAGTTATAGGTGTACTTTTTACGTTAACTTTAAATACAATTAATCTAAATAAAATAAAATTAATACAATTGTATGATACACAGTTTAAGCCATGATATACTTCGTTTATTTAATTTACTCTATACAATTTAACAGAAGAAATCATTAACATTAAAGGGACAGTCTAGTCAAAATTAAACTTTCATGATTATGATAGAACATGCAATTTTAAGCAACTTTCTAATTTACTCCTATATTCAATTTTGCTTCGTTCTCTTGGTATCTTTTTTGAAAAAGAATGTAAGTTTAGAAGACGGCCTATGTTTGGTTCAGAACCTGGGTAGTGCTTGCTGATTGGTGGCTACATTTAGACACCAATCAGCAAGCGCTACCCAGTGTGCTGAACCAAAAATGGGCTGGCTTCTAAGCTTGCATTCTTGCTTTTTCAAATAAAGATACCAAGAGAACAAAGAAGTTAAAATTGAAAATAGGAGTAAATTAGAAAGTTGCTTAAAATTGCATGATCTATCCTAATTATGAACGTTTAATTTTGACTAGACTATCACTTTAACTATTATATTTGGTGGGATATTGAACATCCTTAAAACTAAGCAATGCATGAAGTTAGCCAAACTGCTATACTACCATCCATTGATCAGGGTTTAAAGACATTGCTATATTCCACAATGCCATTCTTTACTAACTTTATCTGCCCCTCATTGTCCTCAGCAGAGAAGGGAAACCTATGTTTCTCTTGTTAAGTGTATCCAGTCCACGGATCATCCATTACTTATGGAATATATTCTCCTTCCCAACAGGAAGCTGCAAGAGTCCACCCACAGCAAAGCTGCTATATAGCTCCTCCCCTAACTGCCATATTCAGTCATTCTCTTGCAAGCCTCAACATAGATAGGAGGTCGTGAGAGTCTGTGGTGCTTTCTACTTAGTTTATTCTTCAATCAAAAGTTTGTTATTTTTAAATGGCACCGGAGTGTTCTGTTTATCTCAGGCAGTATTTGGAAGAAGAATCTGCCTGCGTTTTTCTATGATCTTAGCAGACGTAACTAAGATCCATTTGCTGTTCTCACACATTCTGAGGAGTGAGGTACTTCAGAGGGGGAATGGCGTGCAGGTTTTCCTGCAGATAAGGTATGTGCAGTAAAATATTTTTCTAGGAATGGAATTGACTAAGAAAATACTGCTGATACCGAAGTAATGTAAGTAAAGCCTTAAATGCAGCGATAGCGACTGGTATCAGGCTTATTAATAGAGATACATACTCTTGTAAAAATGTGTTTTAAAACGTTTGCTGGCATGTTTAATCGTTTTTTAACATATGTTTGGTGATAAAACTTATTGGGGCCTAAGTTTTTTCCACATGGCTGGCTTAAATTTTGCATAGAAACAGTTAACTGAAGCTTCCCGCTGTTGGCTGTGGCAGTTTATTGTGTCTGTTTTTAAAAACGTCTGTCATTTTTTTTTATTTTTTTTTTATCTGTTTTTTGCATTAAGGGGTTAATCATCCATTTGCAAGTGGGTGCAATGCTCTGTTACCTTATTACATGTACTGTAAAAATTTCGTTTGTTTTACTGCCTTTTTTTCACTGTTTTTCAAATTTTGACAAAATTTGTTTCTCTTAAAGGCACAGTAACGTTTTATATATTTGCTTGTTAACTTGATTTAAAGTGTTTTCCAAGCTTACTAGTCTCATTATTAGTCTGTTCTAACATGTCTGACATAGAGGAAGCTCTGTGTTCATTATGTTTTAAAGCCATGGTGGAACCCCATCTTAGAATGTGTACCAGATGTACTGATTTCATGTTAAACAATAAAGATCATTTTTTGTCTTTAAAAACATTATCACCAGAGGATTCTGTCGTGGGGGTAGTTATGCCGACTAACTCTCCCCACGTGTCAGACCTTTTGACTCCCGCTTTAGGGACTCACGCTCAAATGGCGCCAAGTACATCAAGGGCACCCATAGCGTTTCTTTTACCAGGGGATTCTGTTGAGGGGAAAGTTATGCCGACTAACTCTCCCCACGTGTCAGACCCTTCGACTCCCGCTTCAGGGACTCACGCTCAAATGGCGCCAAGTACATCAAGGGCGCCCATAGCGTTTATTTTACAAGACATGGCTAAGGTGGTGAATAATATTCTGGCAGCAGTATTAGTCAGACTACATGAAATTAAAGGAAAGCAGTTAGCTCTGGGGGTAGATACAGAGCATACAGACGCTTTAAGAACCATGTATGATACTACCTCACAATATGCTTAGTCTGTGGGTGATTTTTTTTGACTCAGGGAAGATGATTTAACCTGATTCTGATATTTCTACATTTAAAATTTATGCTTGAGAACCTCCACTTGTTGCTCAGGGAGGCTTTGGCTGCTCTGAATGAATGTGTACAATCGCAGGGCCAGAGAAATTGTGTAGACTGGATAAATAATATGCAGTGCCGGTGTGTACTGATGTTTTTCCAATACCTAAAGAGGTTTACTAAAAAATTTTTTAATAAGGAATGGGATAGACCAGGTGTGCCGTTCTCTTCCCCTCCTATTTTTTAGAAGAATGTTTTCTAATAGTTACCACCACACGGGACTTCTGGCAGACAGTTCCTAAGGTGGAGAGAAGAGTTTCTACTCTAGCTAAGCGTACCACTACCTCTGACGAGGACAGTTGTGCTTTTTAGATCCAATGGATAAAAAATGTTTATTCAACAGGGTTTTATCCTGCAGCCCCTTGCATACATTGCTTCTGTCACTGCTGCTGCGGCGTTCTGGGTTGAGTCTCTTGATGAGGCTTTACAGTTAAGCGACTCCATTGGATGAATATATTTGACAAGCTTATGCTAGCCAATTCCTTTGTTTTCTGATGCCTTGTTCATTTGACTAGACTAACGGCTAAGAATTCTGTTTTTTACTATACTGGCGCGCAGAGCGCTATGGCTTATATCATGGTCAGCTGTCGTGACTTTAATAAATAAGCTACTTAACTTCCCTTCAAGGGGCAGACCCTATTCGGGCCTGGTTTGAAGGAGATTATTGCTTATATCACTGGAGGAAAAGGTCATGCCCTTCCTCAGGATAGGTCTAAATCAAGGGCAAAAAAAAAAAAAAAAAAAAGTCTAATTTTCGTACCTTTTAAAAACTTCAGGGCAGGTGTGGCATCCTCTTCCTCTAAGGCAAAACAAGAGGGAATTTTTGCTCAGTCCAAGGCGGTCTGGAGACAATCGGACCTGGAACAAAGATAAGCAGGCCAAGGAGCCTGCTGCTGCCTCTAAGGCAGCATGAAGGAACGGACCCCTATCCGGTAACGGATCCTATAGGGGGCAGACTTTCATTCTTTGCCCAGGCGTGGGCAAGAGATGCCCAGGATCCCTAGGCATTGGAATTTATATCCCAGAGATATCTTCTGGATTTCAAAGATTCCCCCCCAAAAAAAGGGGAGATTTCGCCTTTCACAATTATCTGCAAACCAGATAAAGAAGGAGGCATTCTTACATTGTGTACGAGATCCATCCAGTTCCAAGAGAGGAACAGGGACAGAGTTTTTACTCAAATCTGTTTGTGGTTCCCAAGGAGAGGGAACCTTCAGACCTATTTTGGATCTAAAGATCTTAAACAAATTCCTCAGAATTCCGTCATTTAAGATGGAAACTATTCGTACCATCTTAACTATGATCCAGGAGAGTCAATAGAGGACTACAATGGATTTGAAGGATGCTTATCCTCACATTGTGATGCATAAAGATCACCATCGTTTTTCAGGTTTGCCTTTCTAGACAGGCATTACCAGTTTGTAGCTCTTTCCTTTGAGATATCTACAGCCCCAAGAACCTTTATGGAGGTTCTGGGGTCGCTTTGGCGGTCCTTAGACCGCGGGGCATAGAAGTGGCCCCTTATTTAGACGACATCCTGATACAGGCGTCAAACATCCAAATTGCCCAGTCTCATACGGACGTAGTACTGGCATTTCTGAGATCACATGGGTGGAAAGTGAACAAGGAAAGAGTTCTCTATCCCCAATCTCAAGGGTTTCCCTCCTAGGGACTCTGATAGATTCTGTAGAAATGAAAATTTACCTGACGGAGTCCAGGTTGTCAAAGTTTCTAAATTTCTGCCGTGTTTTTTTCATCCCATCCGCGCCCTTCGGTGGCTCAGTACATGAATGAAATCGGCTTAATGGTAGCGGCAAGGGACATAGTACCGTTTGCACGTCTACATTTCAGACCGCTGCAACTATGCATGCTCAGTCAGAGGAACGGGGATTACACAGATTTGTCCCCCTGTTAAACCTGGACCAAGAGACCAGAGATTCTCTTCTCTGGTGACTATGTCGGGTCCATCTGTCCAAGGGTATGACCTTCCGCAGGTCAGATGGGACAATTGTTACAATAGATGCCAGCCTTTTAGGTTGGGATGCAGTCTGGAACTCCCTGAAGGCTCAGGGATAGTGGACTTAGGAGGAGACCCTCCTTCTAATAAATATTCTGGATCTGGGAGTGATATTCCATGCTCTTCAGACTTGGCCTCAGTTAGCAACTCTGAGGTACATCATACTCAGTCGGACAATATACACGACTGTGGCTTACATCAGCCATCAAGGGGGAACAGAAGTTCCCTAGCGATGTTAGAAGTCTTACAATAATTCACTGGACAGAGACTCACTCTTGTCTATCAGCTATCCATATCCCAGGTGTTGAGAACTGGGAGGTGGATTTTCTAAGTCGTCAGACTTTTCTTCCGGGGGAGTGGGATTTCCTCCGGAGGTCAAGACCAAGCAGGAGAGGGCTTTGGTGTTTTTGACAGCGCCTGCGTAGCCACGCAGGACCTGGTATGCAGATCTGGTGGACATGTCATCCTTTCCATCACGGTCTCTGCTTCTGAGACAGGTCCCTCTACCTCAGGGTCCTTTCAACCATCTAAATAGAATCAATCTGAGATGGACTGCCTGGAGACTGAACGCTTGATGTTATCAAAGCATGGCTTCTCCGAGTCAGTCATTGATACCTTAATACAGACATGAAAGCCTGTCTCTAGGAAAATTGAACATAGATATGGTGTAAATATCTGATTGTTATGAATCCAAGGGTTACTCATGGAGTAAAGTCTGGATTCCCAGGATATTATCTTTTCTCCAAGATGTTTTTGAGAAAAGGGTTGTCAGCTAATTCCTTAAAAGGGGACAGATTTTTACTCTGTCTATTTTTTTTTTTTTTTTTTTTTTTGCACAAGCGTCTGGCAGGTATTCTAGACGTTCAGGCATTTGGTCAGGCTTTGGTTAGATCCAAGCCTGTGTTTAAAACTGTTGCTCCGCCATGGAGCTTAAACCTGATTCTTAAGGTTCTTCAAGAAGTTCCGTTTGAACCTTTTTTGTTCCATAGATATCAATCTTTATCTTGGAAAGTTCCTTTTGGGTAGCTAATTCATCGACTCGTAGAGTCTCCAAGTTATCTGTGTTACAATGTGATTCTCCTTATCTGGTCCTTCGTACGGATAAGGTAGTCCTGCGTACCAACCTGGGTTTTTTCCTAAGGTGGTATCTAACAAGTACATCACTCAAGAGATAGTTGTTCCATGCTTGTATCCTAATCCTTCCTCAAAGAAGGAACGTCTATTACACAATATTGGACGTGGTTTGTGCTTTAAAGTTTTACTTACAAGCTACTACAGTTTTCATCAAACGTTCACCTTGTTTGTTGTCTATTCTGGACAGAGGAGAGGTCAAAAGACTTCAGCAGCCTCTCTGTCTTTTTGGTTAAAAAGCATAATTCATTTAGCTTATGAGACTGCTGGACAGCAGCCTCCTGAAGGGATTACAGCTCATTCTACTAGAGCTGTGGTTTTCACTTGGGCCTTTTTTAAATGTGGCTTCTGTTGAACAGATTTACAAGACGGAGTCTTGGTCTGCGCTTCATACTTTTCAAATTTAACAAATTTGATACCTTGCTTCTTCGGAGGCTATTTTTGGGAGAAAGGGTTTTTTACAGGCAGTGGTAACTTCCGTTTAAGTACCTGCCTTGTCCCTCCCATCATCCGTGTACTTTAGCTTTGGTATTGGTATTCCATAAGTAATGGATGATCCGTGGACTGGATACACTTAACAAGAGAAAACATAATTTATGCTTACCTGATAAATTTATTTCTCTTGTAGTGTATCCAGTCCACGGCCCGCCCTGTCACTTTAAGGCAGGTAATTTTTTCATTTGAACTACAGTCACCACTGCACCCTATGGTTTTTCCTTTCTCTGCATGTTTTCGGTCGAATGACTGAATATGGCAGTTAGGGGAGGAGCTATATAGCAGCTTTGCTGTGGGTGGACTCTTGCAGCTTCCTGTTGGGAAGGAGAATATATTCCATAAGTAATGGATGATCCGTGGACTGGATACACTACAAGAGAAATAAATTTATCAGGTAAGCATAAATTATGTTTTTGACATGAGGAGCTTATTACTTTATAGTAACTAAGGGGAATTTCTTCACAATGTTTCTAGATAAATTACAGGGAAAGGGGACAAACTAAATAATAAAACTATATTGCAGTTTGTTTTTTACTATAAATAATTAAACATTCTATATTTTAAACATCATTTTCAGCGTTTTTCATATTTAATCTCCCTTTAAATATAACTTGATACAAATAGAGCTGTATCAGTTTTTCTTGCAAAGGCTCATTATCTGTTAGATACCAATGATCATAGTCAGCCACAGGTAGCAGGAAATAGTTATCAGTCAACGAGACTTGACAGGAAGTACACATCTGATACCGTTTTATCAAAGTCATGTTAATTTATTATTTCCAATATAAAAAAAAGTTACACATAAAAAGAATACTTACTGCATCATCACCACTATGTTGTGGACCTTTATAGATGGAAGTGTACAATAAGAGCTGTAAAGGGAAAAAATACAAAAATGAATTTAAAAACAACCATAATTAAAATTATCTACCTTAAAGGGACATGAAACCCAAACATTTTCTTTTATGATTTAGATAGAGAATACAATTTTAAACAACTTTCCAATTTACTTTTATTATTTCATTTGCTTTCTTCTCTTGTTATAATTTGCTGAAATGTTTATCTAGGCAAGCTCAGGAGCAGCAGAGAACCTAGAAGTTCTAGCTGTTAATTGGTGGCTGCATATATATATATTGATTGTGATTGGCTCACCCATGTGTTCAGTTAGAAACCAGTAGTGCACTGCTGCTCCTTCAACACATGATACCAAGAGAATGAAACAGATTAGATAATAGAAGTAAAATAGAAAGTTGTTTAAAATTGTATTCTCTATCTGAATCATGAAAGAAAACATTTTGGGTTTCATGTACCTTTAAATGTAACCATAACAGCTATGGAATTATCATTAGAAAATTACCACTGATAAAAGGCTCAGTGTTTTCCCCAAAGTCAAATCCCTGGGTGCACCACCCAGCTAATTTTGCCGACTGCATGGTTAGTGGACATCAGTTGTATTTTACTAAAGCTACGTGTATGTCACTTAACAAGGGGTGCGAGTGGAGATGTTCACGACACCCAGGTACAGCAAGTGACCCATGGCAACACCATGTATTGGGACTGGCAATTTGGTAACTCCAGCAAAAAAAGGTATTGTCTGTCGCTGCTCCAGGGAACGTTGCAGAGAGGAGAACTTATCAGAGGACTAAGGTGTCTTTGCAGAAGTGTATGGTGTTATATGTGATGACAGATCTTGTGCTTTCATTACACTGTCACTCTGAGTACTCTACCAGGAATGGGACAATATAAGCAATCTTATAATTTAGGTGCTCAAGATAGCCAAGGTTAGTCTCCCCACTTAACCTCCCTTATACCACTTTACTCCATTACCTCTGTAGAAGTCTTAATAGCAAAGAGCATGCAGACATATAATCAAGGTCAGAAACAGAATGGTTAAAGTGCGGTTTGCAGCACAATAATTTAAGGAGAGAATGAGATTTCTTACCCCAGGTAAATTTTCCCCTTCTTCGTATAACAACACAATTACCAGGTAAATAATTAGTATCATTAAGCTTTCAACAGAAGCGAAAATAGTTGTCCCTTAAAGTGATGGTAAATTCGAAACTCTAGGATTTTCCATCACTAAAAATAAACAAGATGTTCAGTCATAACTTTGTAAAAAAAAGTGTGTTAAACTTAGCCTTTCTATGCCGTGGCCTCCTCGCTAAACTCAGGGCTCTGGCTGCCCATGGCAAAGAGCTTTTTTCTCAATGAACTGACGTTTCCACCTCTAAACCAATAGCCATGATAGAATACAGAATAGGGTCATAAGACTAGCACGACAGAGGCAGGGAGCACACCGCTTCACTCTTTGGCTCCAATCCAAAAAAACTAATGGATTTAATCTCATCATGGACTGAGTAGTTCTTTTTTACTTTTTATATTAGCACTGATATTGGTTTAGAGGTGGACTCAATATAAAAAAAAAAAAAAGAAAAAAAAAAAGTGCTTTGCCATAGTTAGCCAGAACCGCTGAGTTTAGCGAGGAGGATGCAGCATACTAAGGGTACATTTTGCACCCTTTTTTACAAAGTGATGACTGAAAATCATGTTTAAAGGGACATGAAACCCACATTTTTTTATTTCATGATTCAGTTAGAGAATACAATTTTAAACAACTTTCTGATTTACTTCTATTATCTAATTTGTTTAATTCTATTGGTATCATTTGTTGAAGGAGAAACAACGCACTAATGATTTCTAACTTAACACATTGACTAGCCAATCACAATCAATATATATATGCAGCCACCAATCAACAGCAGCTGGAACCTAGGTTCTCTGCTGCTTCTGAGCTTGCCTAGATAAGTCTTTCAGCAAAAGATAATGAGAGAAGGAAACAAATTAAATGATCATCTTTTTGAAATGCTCTGATTTACCATCACTTTAATTTTGTTCATATATTTTATTAAGACAGTGATCGCTTTTTATACACACACACTTTAGAAACTTATTTTAGAATTAGTGTGGCCCACATAGTGTAATATATAACTACTCATGGGCCTATGGGTCCGTGCTTGATTTTCTATTCCTATAATATAATGGGATCAACTGATAGAGAATCCAGAGTTATAGTTAAAGGGACAGTAAAATCAAACACTACATTACCAAAATTATGTCGACACCTAACTATAACATAAATTAAAAGAGAGAACCGCTCAACCTGGGAATGAACAATAGCATAATAGCTTGTTCTATGGCTAGTTACCACCCCAAAAGCAGCATCTTTTTGCTCAACATGTGCCTTTCACAGAGAAGTACATTTACTCTGATCCAGACTTAACAGTACAGTCCAGCCCCAAAATAACAAGCAATCCCTCTCTGAACAAGGGAAACAGCAAAACCCCAGATGTCGGCCTAGTGTGGACCTCATCAGTGATGTGCAGTCATATCCATCTAGGCACACTGAGCAATGGGTCCACGTCTAGATTCCTGCATCACACTTAGTGAGACTTCCCTAAGAGTAATAATTTGCATAAATTAAAAAAGAGAAGTGCTCAACCTGGGAACGAACAATAGCATAATAGCTTGTGCTATGGCTAGTTACCACCCAAGAAGCAGCCTATTTTTGCTCAACATGTGCCTTTCACAGAGAAGTACTTTCCTGTAGCATATCAGTCTGATCTTGACTTAACAGTACAGTCCAGCCCCTAAATACCAGGTAATCCCTCTCTGAACAAGAGAAACGACAAAACCCCAGATCTACGTTTAGGCCTAGTGTGGGCATCGTCAGTGAGGTACAGCCATATCCATCTAGGCACACTGAGCAACGGGACCATGTCTTCTCTGTGAAAGGCACATGCTGAGCAAAAAGAGGCTGCTTCTTGGGTGGTAACTAGCCATAGAACAAGCTATTATGCTAGTGTTCGTTCCCAGGTTGAGCACTTCTCTCTTTTTATTAATGCAAATTATGACTCTTCGGGAAGTCTCCCTAAGCGTGATGCGGGAATCCAGACGTGAACCCATTGCTCAGTGTGCCTAGAGGGAAATGGCTGCACCTCACTGATGAGGCCCACACTAGGCCGAAACGTACGTCTGGGGTTTTGTCGTTTCTCTCATTCAGAGAGGGATTGCCTGGTATTTTGGGGCTGGACTGTACTGTTAAGTCAGAATCAGACTGATATGCTACAGGAAAGTTCTTCTCTGTGAAAGCCACAAAAAGAGTCTGCTTCTTGGGCGGTAACTAGACATAGAACAAGCTATTATACTATTGTTCGTTCCCAGGTTGATTGCTTTTCTCTTTTTATGTATGCAAAACCTGACTATAACAATTATATAAGCTTGATGGACATCACATTCCAAAACCATGGACATTAATAGTGTGTTTGCCCCCCCTCCCTTACAGCTATAACAGCCACAACTCTTCTTGAAAGGCTTTCCACAAGATTTTGGAGTTTGTCTGTGGGAATTTGTGCCTATTCAACCAAAAGAGCATTTGTGAGATCAGGAACTGATGTTCGATGAGAAGGTCTGGCTCACAATTTTAGTTAAAATTCATCCCAGAGGTGTTTAGTGGGGTAGAGGTTAGGGCTCTGTGCAAGTCACTCAAGTTCCTCTACACCAAACTTTTCAAACCATGTCTTTATGGACCTTGCTTTGTGCACAGGTGCACAGTCATGCCGGGACAGGAGAGGGCCTTCCCAAAACTGTTGCCACCTAGATGGAAGCACCAAAGAGTCTTACATGTCTCTGTATCCTGTAGCATTAAGATGACCTTTCCATGAAATTAAGGTGTTTAGCCCAAACTCTTAAAAACAGCACTAGACTATTATCCATTATGCCACCAAATGTGACCGTAGGCACTATGCATTGAGGAAGGCAGCGTTCTCCTGGCATTCAGCACACCCAAATTCTTCCATCAGACTTAAAGATAGTGTAGCATGATTCATCATTTCAGAGTCCAGTGGTGGCGTGATTAACACCAGTCCAGCAGATGCTTGGCATTGTGTATGCAGATGAGATCTTGTCTACAGCTGCTCAGTCATGGAAGTACCAAACACACTGTTCTTGTACTGATTTTACTTCAAGAGGCACGTGGAACTCTGTAGTGAGTAATGCAGCAGATCATTTTTTACATACTATATGCTTCACTGAGTTTAAGTCTATCACTTCGTAGTTGGGCTGTTACTCCTAGATGCTACCAGTTCACAATAATGTCACATTTGACTGGGGCAGATCAAGGAGGACACAAATTCCACAAACTGACTTGCAGCAAAGGTGGCATCCTATGACAATGCCACATTTAAAGTCACTGAGCTCTTCAGTACATCATACCCCTTGTACTGCCAAATGTTCATCTATGGACATTTCATGACTATGTGCTGGATTGTATTCACCTATTAGCAATGGGTGTAGCCGAAACATCTGAATTGACAACATAGCGAGCGGGTGTCATTTAATTAATATATATATAAAAAAAATCTTGGGAGAACACTGGCAGTTATGGAAATATGAATAGGAAATGCCCACAGATAACATACATTCACAGATATTTTAAAAGATAAATACTTACTACATGTAGTCAAACTCATTCCCTATTTTAGTTGGCACTGAATAGTCAATCTGCAAAAAAATTAAAAAATTAAAATAAAACTTAGAATTTGTAAATATTAGTTTGAATAATCGAATAAAAAAAGATAGGTGTTTACTTGTTTCGTGTCAAGTGGTCCAATCCTGGTAACGTTGTTCAGTTTTACCTTCCCAATAACCGTTTTTGAAAACTGAACCTGTCCTGTAATGTTCTCCACTTCAATAGAATAAAAGTTGTTGTTTGTTATATTTACGGTGTTCTGTGGGGAAGAAAGCAATATAAATGAGAAGTTTAAAGGGACAGTCTCTTAAAGTCTTACTTTAGATGAAGCTGCAAATATCCTCCTGCACCGTTTCTATATCATGCAGTAGTAACGGTAAAAAAAGTTATTTTAAAATGACTTTAGTTTCTGGTCACTATGAAATGGCTGCCAAGCTCTGCCCATTGATGACATCACATTCTGGGATGCATCTATACTCTCTGCTAAATAGCATTGCCAGTCTGTTGAATCCAATTAAGAGCTTTGCAGCCATATTCTAAGACTTTAAGATGACTAAGGTGTAGACTGTCCCTTTAATGAGGCACTCATGAGCATGCAACTTGCACAAATGTCAAACAAATTGATGGCAGCATATTAACCCTAAATACAAATTTGGTTTGCAAGGGTCAGAAGCTTTTCACAATTTTGGCATTTCTCTAAATAGAATAAAAGATAAATAATCAAATTTAGCTGCTTTCACTATGCTAGAAGCAAAGATAATTACTGCCTATGGCACTTGAGGAATGTCTATGCATTTCAATAGGTTAAAATAAAAAATGAGGCTAAGATTTCCCTGTATCCTGCTGAAATAAAAAGGAGCTGTGTACTCATATCTGCTTATTTAGAATAAAAAAAATAAAATTATATACTAGGGTTCATCAACTAGACTCAGAAAAACATAATTTATGCTTACCTGATAAATTTATTTCTCTTGTAGTGTAGTCAGTCCACGGGTCATCCATTACTTATGGAATATATCTCTTCCTAACAGGAAGCTGCAAGAGGATCACCCAAGCAGAGCTGCTATATAGCTCCTCCCCTCACATGTCATATTCAGTCATTCGACCAAAACCAGACGAGAAAGGAGAAACCATAGGGTGCAGTGGTGACTGGAGTTTAATTAAAATTTAGATCTGCCTTAAAGACAGGGCGGGCCGTGGACTGACTACACTACAAGAGAAATAAATTTATCAGGTAAGCATAAATTATGTTTTCTCTTGTTAAGTGTAGTCAGTCCACGGGTCATCCATTACTTATGGGATACCAATACCAAAGCTAAAGTACACGGATGAAGGGAGGGACAAGGCAGGAACATTAAACAGAAGGAACCACTGCCTGAAGTACCTTTCTCCCAAAAATAGCCTCCGAAGAAGCAAAAGTGTCAAATTTGTAAAATTTTGAAAAAGTGTGAAGTGAAGACCAAGTTGCAGCCTGGCAAATCTGTTCAACAGAGGCCTCATTTTTAAAGGCCCAGGTGGAAGCCACAGCTCTAGTAGAATGAGCTGTAATCCTTTCAGGAGGCTGCTGTCCAGCAGTCTCATAGGCTAAACGTATTATGCTACGAATCCAAAAAGAGAGAGAGAGGTAGCCGAAGCCTTTTGACCTCTTCTCTGTCCAGAGTAAACGACAAACAGGGAAGAAGTTTGACGAAAATCTTTAGTTGCCTGCAAATAGAACTTCAGGGCACGGACTACGTCCAGATTATGCAAAAGTCGTTCCTTCTTTGAAGAAGGGTTAGGACACAGTGATGGAACAACAATCTCTTGATTGATATTCCTGTTAGTAACTACCTTAGGTAAGAACCCAGGTTTAGTACGCAGAACTACCTTGTCTGAATGAAAAATCAGATAAGGAGAATCACAATGTAAGGCAGATAACTCAGAGACTATTCGAGCCGAGGAAATAGCCATCAAAAACAGAACCTTCCAGGATAACAGCTTGATATCAATGGAATGAAGGGGTTCAAATGGAACGCCTTGAAGAACGTTAAGAACTAAGTTTAAGCTCCACGGCGGAGCAACAGTCTTAAACACAGGCTTAATCCTAGCTAAAGCCTGACAAAAAGCCTGAACATCTGGAACTTCAGCCAGACGTTTGTGTAGAAGAATAGACAGAGCAGAAATCTGTCCCTTTAACGAACTAGCAGATAAGCCCTTTTCTAAACCCTCTTGTAGAAAGGACAATATCCTAGGAATCCTAACCTTACTCCATGAGTAACACTTGGATTCGCACCAATATAAATATTTACGCCATATCTTATGGTAAATTTTTCTGGTAACAGGCTTCCTAGCCTGTATTAAGGTATCAATAACCGACTCCGAGAAGCCACGCTTTGATAGAATCAAGCGTTCAATCTCCATGCAGTCAGCCTCAGAGAAATTAGATTTGGATGGTTGAAAGGACCCTGAATTAGAAGGTCCTGTCTCAGAGGCAGAGACCACGGTGGACAGGACGACATATCCACTAGGTCTGCATACCAGGTCCTGCGTGGCCACGCAGGCGCTATCAGAATCACCGAAGCTCTCTCCTGTTTGATCTTGGCAATCAAACGAGGAAGCATCGGAAATGGTGGAAACACATAAGCCATGTTGAAGACCCAAGGGGCTGTCAGAGCATCTATCAGCACCGCTCCCGGGTCCCTGGACCTGGATCCGTAACAAGGAAGCTTGGCGTTCTGGCGAGACGCCATGAGATCCAGATCTGGTTTGCCCCAACGATGAATCAGTTGAGCAAAGACCTCCGGATGAAGTTCCCACTCCCCCGGATGAAAAGTCTGGCGACTTAGAAAATCCGCCTCCCAGTTCTCCACGCCTGGGATGTAAATCGCTGACAGGTGGCAAGAGTGAGACTCTGCCCAGCGAATTATCTTTGAGACTTCCAACATCGCTAGGGAACTTCTGGTTCCCCCTTGATGGTTGATGTAAGCCACAGTCGTGATGTTGTCCGACTGAAATCTGATGAACCTCAGAGTTGCTAACTGAGGCCAAGTTAGGAGAGCATTGAATATTGCTCTTAATTCCAGAATATTTATTGGGAGGAGTTTCTCCTCCTGAGTCCATAATCCCTGAGCCTTCAGGGAGTTCCAGACTGCGCCCCAGCCTAGAAGGCTGGCGTCTGTTATTACAATCGTCCAATCTGGCCTGCGAAAGGTCATCCCCTTGGACAGATGTGGCCGAGAAAGCCACCATAGAAGAGAATCTCTGGTCTCTTGATCCAGATTTAGTAGGGGGGACAAATCTGAGTAATCCCCGTTCCACTGACTTAGCATGCACAATTGCAGCGGTCTGAGATGCAGGCGCGCAAATGGTACTATGTCCATTGCCGCTACCATTAAGCCGATTACTTCCATGCACTGAGCTACTGACGGGTGTGGAATGGAATGAAGGACACGGCAAGCATTTAGAAGTTTTGATAACCTGGCCTCTGTCAGGTAAATTTTCATCTCTACAGAATCTATAAGAGTCCCTAGAAAGGGAACCCTTGTAAGTGGTAATAGAGAACTCTTTTCCACGTTCACCTTCCACCTATGCGACCTCAGAAATGCCAGAACTATCTCTGTATGAGACTTGGCAGTTTGAAAACTTGACGCTTGTATTAGAATGTCGTCTAGGTACGGAGTCACCGCTATGCCTCGCGGTCTTAGTACCGCCAGAAGTGAGCCCAGAACTTTTGTAAAGATTCTTGGAGCCGTAGCTAATCCGAAGGGAAGAGCTACAAACTGATAATGCCTGTCTAGGAAAGCAAATCTTAGGTACCGATAATGATCCTTGTGAATCGGTATGTGAAGGTAGGCATCCTTTAAGTCCACTGTGGTCATGTACTGACCCTCTTGGATCATGGGAAGGATGGTTCGAATAGTTTCCATTTTGAATGATGGAACTCTTAGGAATTTGTTTAGGATTTTTAAGTCCAAGATTGGTCTGAAGGTTCCCTCTTTCTTGGGAACCACAAATAGATTTGAATAGAATCCTTGCCCGTGTTCCGTCCGCGGAACTGGGTGGATCACCCCCATTAGTAAGAGGTCTTGTAAACAGCGTAGAAACGCCTCTTTCTTTATTTGGTTTGCTGATAACCTTGAAAGATGAAATCTCCCTCGTGGAGGAGAAGTTTTGAAGTCCAGGAGATATCCCTGAGATATGATCTCCAACGCCCAGGGATCCTGGACATCTCTTGCCCAAGCCTGGGCGAAGAGAGAAAGTCTGCCCCCCACTAGAGGGGGCCCTCTCTTCATGCTGTCTTAGGGGCAGCAGCAGCAGGTTTCTTGGCCTGCTTGCCCTTGTTCCACGACTGGTTAACTTTCCAGCCCTGCCTGTAACGAGCAACAGCTCCTTCCTGTTTTGGAGCGGAGGAAGTTGATGCTGCTCCTGCCTTGAAGTTACGAAAGGCACGAAAATTAGACTGTTTGGCCTTTGATTTGGCCCTGTCCTGAGGTAGAGCATGGCCCTTACCTCCCGTAATGTCAGCTATAATTTCTTTCAAGCCGGGCCCGAATAAGGTCTGCCCTTTGAAAGGAATATTAAGCAATTTAGATTTAGAAGTCACGTCAGCTGACCAGGATTTAAGCCATAGCGCTCTGCGCGCTTGGATGGCGAATCCGGAGTTCTTAGCCGTAAGTTTGGTTAAATGTACGACGGCATCAGAAACAAATGCGTTAGCTAGCTTAAGTGCTTTAAGCTTGTTTATAATTTCATCCAATGGAGCTGTGCGAATGGCCTCTTCCAGAGACTCAAACCAGAATGCAGCCGCAGCAGTGACAGGCGCAATGCATGCAAGGGGCTGTAAGATAAAACCTTTTTGAACAAACATTTTCTTAAGGTAACCCTCTAATTTCTTATCCATTGGATCTGAAAAGGCAAAACTATCCTCCACCGGGATAGTGGTACGCTTAGCTAAAGTAGAAAAACTGCTCCCTCCACCTTAGGGACCGTCTGCCATAAGTCTTGTGTGGTGGCGTCTATAGGAAACATTTTCCTAAATATGGGAGGAGGGGAAAAAGGCACACCAGGTCTATCCCAGTCCTTGCTAATAATCTCTGTAAGCCTTTTAGGTATAGGAAACACGTCAGTACACACCGGTACCGCATAGTATCTATCCAACCTACATAATTTTTCTGGAATTGCAACCGTGTTACAATCATTCAGAGCCGCTAATACCTCCCCTAGCAATATGCGGAGGTTCTCAAGCTTAAATTTAAAATTAGAAATCTCTGAATCCAGTCTCCCTGGATCAGATCCGTCACCCACAGAATGAAGCTCTCCGTCGTTCATGTTCTGCAAACTGTGACGCAGTATCTGACATGGCTCTCACCTCATCCGCGCGCTCTGTCCTTAACCCAGAGCTATCGCGCTTGCCTCTTAATTCTGGCAATTTAGATAATACTTCTGTCATAACAGTAGCCATGTCTTGCAAAGTGATTTGTAAGGGCCTCCCTGATGTACTTGGCGCCACAAAATCACGCACCTCCTGAGCGGGAGGCGAAGGTACTGACACGTGAGGAGAGTTAGTCGGCATAACTTCCCCCTCGTTGTCTGGTGATAATTTCTTTACATGTAAAGATTGACTTTTATTTAAAGTAACATCAATGCAATTAGTACACAAATTTCTATTGGGCTCCACATTGGCCTTTAAACATAGTGAACAAAGAGATTCATCTGTGTCAGACATGTTTAAACAGACTAGCAATGAGACTAGCAAGCTTGGAAATACTTTTCTAAATAAATTTACAAGCAATATAAAAAACGCTACTGTGCCTTTAAGAAGCACAAAAAGCTGTCACAGTTGAAATAACAATGAACCAAAATAGTTATAGCAACCAATTTTTCACAGTAAATGTATTAAGTTAGCAAAGGATTGCACCCACCAGCAAATGGATGATTAACCCCTTAATACCCAAAAACGGATAACAATTTAATAATTAACGTTTTTATCACAGTCAAAACACACTGTCACAGGTCTGCTGTGACTGATTACCTCCCTCAAAATGAATTTTGAAGACCCCTGAGCTCTCTAGAGACGATCTGGATCATGGAGGATGAAGTAGACAGATTGTGACTGAATTTTTACTGCGCAAAAAAGTGCTACAATAGGCCCCTCCCACTCATATTACAACAGTGGGGAAGCTCAGATAACTGTTTCTATGCAGAAAACAAAGATGGCCATGTGGTAAAAATCATGCCCCAATAAGTTTTATCACCAAGTACCTCACAAAAAACGATTAACATGCCAGTAAACGTTTTAAACATACATTTGAAAAGTTATGAAGTGTTATTAATAAGCCTGCTACCAGTCGCTTTTACTGCAGTTAAGGCTCATACATTATTTCAGTATTAACAGTATTTTCAGAGTTAATTCCATTCCTTAGAAAAATACATTCAGTGTACACACACTCATCAGCCTAATACCAGTCGTTATCACTGCATTTAAGGCTGAACTTACGTTACATTGGTATCAGCAGTATTTTCTCAGTCAATTCCATTCCTCAGAAAAATAATTTACTGCACATACCTCATTTGCAGGGGGGCCCTGCATGCTATTCCCCTTTTCTGAAGTTACCTCACTCCTCAGATGAGAACAGCCAGTGGATCTTAGTTACGTCTGCTAAGATCATAGAAAACGCAGGCAGATTCTTCTTCTAATGCTGCCTGAGAACAAACAGCACACTCCGGTGCCATTTAAAATAACAAACTTTTGATTGAAGAAATAAACTAAGTTAAAAAACACCACAGACCTCTCACAGCGACCTATCTTTAGTTAGGCTGCAAGAGAATGACTGAATATGACATGTGAGGGGAGGAGCTATATAGCAGCTCTGCTTGGGTGATCCTCTTGCAGCTTCCTGTTAGGAAGAGATATATTCCATAAGTAATGGATGACCCGTGGACTGACTACACTTAACAAGAGAAAGTAAATAATAAAAAAAAATTGTATCTGATAGTGACTATCACAAACACTTTACACTTTTAACCCCAAATAAGCAGATGCTCAGAACAAATACAATTTGGATAGACATGTAGTTTTTCTTTCAATTTAATTTTATGGTCCTAGAGGGCCAAGTAGATAGGAAGGTAAATCTACATTCCTAGCAGCTGCACTTGGCACCCTGGACAGGTGATAAAACAGTCACTGCTACAAAGTTTTAACTGTGTTCCCGCACTAAGCAGTAGGTCCTACTTAATCAAATTAATTGTAATAAGTATTGTTCATCATTTAAAATGGATTTTACCTTTTACCTATTTTTAACCTTAAGGGGACAGTGTACACCAAAATAAATATGGGCTATTTAAATAAAGCTTTAGGTGTAGGTAAATTTCACTTTACCTATTTTGCAGCTAAATCTCCTAAAAATATGATTCCATATGTATACGTACGTAATCTAATCACTGAGCTAGAGTTTTCCTCTCACTCCCTAACTAGCGTGCCTAGAATTTAGTTTAATGTGTGCAATTTAAACACACAATGCAGAATAGCTGTCTGATTTTAGGCAGATTAGCCTCTACAGACACAAAGCTACATTTCTCACACACTTCTCTATGAAATATGATCCTGGCTACAAGAAGATTGTTTACTTAGAGAAGTGTGCGAAAGTTTAGTCCGATGAGGGGAGGGAGTAAGAAGCCACACTGTTACCGGAGGAGGTGAAAGTCAAACATAGATGGCTGATTTTAGGTTGCATATCTTTTACTGTTCTTCTAATTTTTATATTTAAAGTGAAGACAGCAGACATAAAGGGCTAGACTACGAGTCGAGCGCTATTTAATCACTCCCACTTGTTCATTAACTGAGCTAGAAGTTAGCTTTTGGCGCGCGTCGGGTAGCGACCTTATTACAAGTTGAAAGTAAAAAGTTTTGGCACAAGCGCTAACCTGACACGCAAAAAGCCTACAATGGAATATCGTGACCGTGTTAACGTAATCCCCCATCGAAGTCAATGAACCAAGAAAAGTGGAGAAAACCCTAACACCCTACTCGAATGTAAACCCACATACAAATATTAATATTTCACATTCCAATGTTCTTCACATAGCAGAATATGTTCTAAATATTTAGAAATACATATTTCTTTATATATATATATCGGACAGTTTTCTGGTACAATATATATCTATACCTATAGATAAATATATATATATAAATATATATATCTCAATATCTATTTAAAAATACATAGAACATATTTTGCTATGTGCAGAACATTGGAATGTGAAATATTTACAGTAAATACACAGTATAATACTTAAATATGAATATTGCATAAATATGACTTTTCATGATTTCATCTAGGTGACTGCAAAGGGCTCAAATGTACATTCATATATAATGTGTGTGTACATATGTATTTACATGTGTACATTTATATGTGTATTTAGACATATACACAAATACATATGTGTATATATATATATATATATATATATATATATATATATAAACACACACATATGTATTTAAATGTGTATATATATATATATATATATATATGTCTAAATACGTATGTATTATATATATATATATATATATATATATATATATATATATATATATATATAAATATATATATATATATATATATATATATATATATATATATATATTTAGATTCACTATAACAATAGAAAGAAACACGAAGAGGACACAGTAGTGCCCTCTCCATGAAAGACAGGGATTTCAGCACTCCAAAAAACAGAATTTATGTTTACCTGATAAATTACTTTCTCCAACGGTGTGTCCGGTCCACGGCGTCATCCTTACTTGTGGGATATTCTCTTCCCCAACAGGAAATGGCAAAGAGCCCAGCAAAGCTGGTCACATGATCCCTCCTAGGCTCCGCCTACCCCAGTCATTCGACCGACGTTAAGGAGGAATATTTGCATAGGAGAAACCATATGTTACCGTGGTGACTGTAGTTAAAGAAAATAAATTATCAGACCTGATTAAAAAAACCAGGGCGGGCCGTGGACCGGACACACCGTTGGAGAAAGTAATTTATCAGGTAAACATAAATTCTGTTTTCTCCAACATAGGTGTGTCCGGTCCACGGCGTCATCCTTACTTGTGGGAACCAATACCAAAGCTTTAGGACACGGATGAAGGGAGGGAGCAAATCAGGTCACCTAAATGGAAGGCACCACGGCTTGCAAAACCTTTCTCCCAAAAATAGCCTCAGAAGAAGCAAAAGTATCAAATTTGTAAAATTTAGAAAAAGTGTGCAGTGAAGACCAAGTCGCTGCCTTACATATCTGATCAACAGAAGCCTCGTTCTTGAAGGCCCATGTGGAAGCCACAGCCCTAGTGGAGTGAGCTGTGATTCTTTCAGGAGGCTGCCGTCCGGCAGTCTCATAAGCCAATCGGATAATGCTTTTAATCCAGAAGGAGAGAGAGGTAGAAGTTGCTTTTTGACCTCTCCGTTTACCAGAATAAACAACAAACAAAGACAAAGTTTGTCTGAAGTCCTTAGTAGCTGCTAAGTAAAATTTGAGAGCACGAACTACATCCAAGTTGTGCAACAAACGTTCCTTCTTTGAAACTGGATTAGGACACAAAGAAGGCACAACTATCTCCTGGTTAATGTTTTTGTTAGAAACAACTTTTGGAAGAAAACCAGGTTTAGTACGCAAAACCACCTTATCTGCATGGAACATCAGATAAGGAGAAGAACACTGCAGAGCAGATAATTCTGAAACTCTTCTAGCAGAAGAAATTGCAACCAAAAACAAAACTTTCCAAGATAATAACTTAATATCAACGGAATGTAAGGGTTCAAACGGAACCCCCTGAAGAACTGAAAGAACTAGGTTGAGACTCCAAGGAGGAGTCAAAATTTTGTAAACAGGCTTGATTCTAACCAGAGCCTGAACAAAGGCTAGAACATCTGGCACAGCTGCCAGCTTTTTGTGAAGTAACACAGACAAGGCAGAAATCTGTCCCATCAAGGAACTTGCAGATAATCCTTTTTCCAATCCTTCTCGAAGGAAGGATAGACTCTTAGGAATCTTAACCTTGTCCCAAGGGAATCCTGCAGATTCACACCAACAGATATACCAAATTATGTGGTAATTTTTCTGGTTACAGGCTTTCAGGCCTGAACAAGAGTATTAATAACAGAATCTGAGAACCCTCGCTTTGATAAGATCAAGCGTTCAATCTCCAAGCAGTCAGCTGGAGTGGGTCGAACGGACCTAGAACAAGAAGGTCTCGTCTCCAAGGTAGCTTCCATGGTGGAGCCGATGACATATTCACCAGATCTGCATACCAAGTCCTGCGTGGCCACGCGGGAGCTATCAAAATCACCGACGCCCTCTCCTGATTGATCCTGGCTACCAGCCTGGGGATGAGAGGAAACGGCGGGAACACATAAGCTAGTTTGAAGGTCCAAGGTGCTACTAGTGCATCCACTAGAGCCGCCTTGGGATCCCTGGATCTGTACCCGTAGTAAGGAACTCTGAAGTTCTGACGAGAGGCCATCAGATCCATGTCTGGAATGCCCCACGGTTGAGAGACTTGGGCAAAGATTTCCGGATGGAGTTCCCACTCCCCCGGATGCAATGTCTGACGACTCAGAAAATCCGCTTCCCAATTTTCCACTCCTGGGATGTGGATAGCAGACAGGTGGCAGGAGTGAGACTCCGCCCATAGAATGATTTTGGTCACTTCTTCCATCGCTAGGGAACTCCTTGTTCCCCCCTGATGGTTGATGTATGAACTTGGCCCTCGCTAGCTGAGGCCAAGCTTTGAGAGCATTGAATATCGCTCTCAGTTCCAGAATATTTATCGGTAGAAGAGATTCTACCCGAGACCAAAGACCCTGAGCTTTCAGGGATCCCCAGACCGCGCCCCAGCCCATCAGACTGGCGTCGGTCGTGACAATGACCCACTCTGGTCTGCGGAAGGTCATCCCTTGTGACAGGTTGTCCAGGGACAGCCACCAACGGAATGAGTCTCTGGTCCTCTGATTTACTTGTATCTTCGGAGACAAGTCTGAATAGTCCCCATTCCACTGACTGAGCATGAACAGTTGTAATGGTCTTAGATGAATGCGCACAAAAGGAACTATGTCCATTGCCGCTACCATCAAACCTATCACTTCCATGCACTGCGCTATGGAAGGAAGAGGAACGGAATGCAGTATCCGACAAGAGTCTAGAAGTTTTGTTTTTCTGGCTTCTGTCAGAAAAATCCTCATTTCTAAGGAGTCTATTATAGTTCCCAAGAAGGGAACCCTCGTTGACGGAGATAGAGAACTCTTTTCCACGTTCACTTTCCATCCGTGAGATCTGAGAAAGGCCAGGACAATGTCCGTGTGAGCCTTTACTTGAGGAAGGGACGACGCTCGAATCAGAATGTCGTCCCAGTAAGGTACTACAGCAATGCCCCTTGGTCTTAGCACCGCCAGAAGGGACCCTAGTACCTATGAGAAAAACCTAGGAGCAGTGGCTAATCCGAAAGAAAAAGCCACGAACTGGAAATGCTTGTCCAGGAATTCAAACCTTAGGAACCGATGATGTTCCTTGTGGATAGGAATATGTAGATACGCATCCTTGAAATCCACCTTGGTCATGAATTGACCTTCCTGGATGGAAGGAAGAAGTGTTCGAATGGTTTCCATCTTGAACGATGGAACCTTGAGAAACTTGTTCAAGATCTTGAGATCTAAGATTGGTCTGAACGTTCCCTCTTTTTTTGGGAACTATGAACAGATTGGAGTAGAACCCCATCCCTTGTTCTCCTAATGGAACAGGATGAATCACTCCCATTTTTAGCAGGTCTTCTACCCAATGTAAGAATACCTGTCTTCTTAAGTGGTCTGAAGACAACTGAGACCTGTGGAACCTCCCCCTTGGAGGAAGCCCCTTGAACTCCAGAGAATAACCTTGGGAGACTATTTCTAGCGCCCAAGGATCCAGAACATCTCTTGCCCCAGCCTGAGCGAAGAGAGAGAGTCTGCCCCCCACCAGATCCGGTCCCGGATCGGGGGCCCGCATTTCATGCTGTCTTGGTAGCAGTGGCAGGATTCCTGGCCTGCTTTCCTTTGTTCCAGCCTTGCATAGGTCCCCAGGCTGGATTGGCTTGAGAAGTATTACCTTCCTGCTTAGAGGACGTAGCCCTTGGGGCTGATCCGTTTCTGCGAAAGGGACGAAACTTAGGTTTATTTTTGGTCTTGAAAAGACCTATCCTGAGGAAGGGCGTGGCCCTTGCCCCCAGTGATATCAGAGATAATCTCTTTCAAGTCAGGGCCAAAGAGTGTTTTCCCCTTGAAAGGAATGTCAAGCAATTTATTCTTGGAAGACGCATCCGCTGCCCAAGATTTTAACCAAAGCGCTCTGCGCCACAATAGCAAACCCAGAATTTTTTCGCCGCTAACCTAGCCAATTTCAAGGTGGCGTCTAGGGTGAAAGAATTAGCCAATTTAAGAGCACGAATTCTGTCCATAATCTCCTCATAAGAAGAAGAATTACTAATAATCGCCTTTCCTAGCTCATCAAACTAGAAACACGCGGCTGTAGTGACAGGGACAATGCATGCAATTGGTTGTAGAAGGGAACCTTGCTGAACAAACATCTTTAGCAGACCTTCTAATTTTTTATCCATAGGATCTTGGAAAGCACAACTATCTTCTATGGGTATAGTGGCGCGCTTGTGTAGAGTAGAAACCGCCCCCTCGACCTTGGGGACTGTCTGCCATCAGTCCTTTCTGGGGTCGACTATAGGAAAACAATTTTATAAATATGGGGGGAGGTACTAAAGGTATACCGGGCCTGTCCCATTCTTTACTAACAATGTACGCCACCCGCTTGGATATAGGAAAAGCTTCGGGGGGCCCCGGGGCCTCTAAGAACTTTTCCGTTTTACATAGTGGTTCTGGATGACCAGATAATCACAATCATCCAAATTGGATAACACCTCCTTAAGCAGAGCGCGGAGATGTTCCAACTTAAATTTAAAAGTAATCACATCAGGTTCAGCTTGTTGAGAAATGTTTCCTGAATCTGAAATTTCTCCCTCAGACAAAACCTCCCTGGCCCCCTCAGACTGGTGTAGGGGCCCTTCAGAAACCATATCATTAGCGTTCTCATGCTCTACAGAATTTTCTAAAACAGAGCAGTCGCGCTTTCACTGATAAGTGGGCATATTGGCTAAAATGTTTTTGATAGAATTATCCATTACAGCCGTTAAATGTTGCATAGTAAGGAGTATTGGCGCACTAGATGTACTAGGGGCCTCCTGTATGGGCAAGACTGGTGTAGACGAAGGAGGGGATGATGCAGTACCATGCTTACTCCCCTCACTTGAGGAATCATCTTGGGCATCATTTTTACTAAATTTTTTATGACATAAAATAAATATAGTTAAATGAGAAGGAACCTTGGTTTCCCCACAGTCAGAACACAATCTATCTGGTAGTTCAGACATGTTAAACAGGCATAAACTTGATAACAAAGCACAAAAAACGTTTTAAAATAAAACCGTTACTGTCACTTTAAATTTTAAACTAAACACACTTTATTACTGCAATTGCGAAAAAGTATGAAGGAATTGTTCAAAATTCACCAAAATTTCACCACAGTGTCTTAAAGCCTTAAAAGTATTGCACACCAAATTTGGAGGCTTTAACCCTTAAAATAACGGAACCGGAGCCGTTTTTATATTTAACTCCTTTACAGTCCCTGGAATCTGCTTTGCTGAGACCCAACCAAGCCCAAAGGGGAATACGATACCAAATGATGCCTTCAGAAAGACCTTTCTATGTATCAGAGCTCCACACACATGCAGCTGCATGCCATGCTGTCCTCAAAAACAAGTGCGCCATACCGGCGCGAAAATGAGGCTCTGACTATGATTAGGGAAAGCCCCTAAAGAATAAGGTGTCAAAAACAGTGCCTGCCGATATAATCATATTAAAATACCCAGAATAAATGATTCCTCAAGGCTAAATATGTGTTAATAATGAATCGATTTAGCCCAGAAAAAGTCTACAGTCTTAATAAGCCCTTGTGAAGCCCTTATTTACTATCTTAATAAACATGGCTTACCGGATCCCATAGGGAAAATGACAGCTTCCAGCATTACATCGTCTTGTTAGAATGTGTCATACCTCAAGCAGTAAGAGACTGCACACTGTTCCCCCAACTGAAGTTAATTGCTCTCAACAGTCCTGTGTGGAACAGCCATGGATTTTAGTTACGGTGCTAAAATCATTTTCCTCATACAAACAGAAATCTTCATCTCCTTTCTGTTTCTGAGTAAATAGTACATACCAGCACTATTTTAAAATAACAAACTCTTGATTGAATAATAAAAACTACAGTTAAACACTAAAAAACTCTAAGCCATCTCCGTGGAGATGTTGCCTGTACAACGGCAAAGAGAATGACTGGGGTAGGCGGAGCCTAGGAGGGATCATGTGACCAGCTTTGCTGGGCTCTTTGCCATTTCCTGTTGGGGAAGAGAATATCCCACAAGTAAGGATGACGCCGTGGACCGGACACACCTATGTTGGAGAAATTACTATTTATAAGAAATTCTAAATAGATTTCTGAGTCTGTATATTTAATATTTTAGAAATAGGTGCTCTCCACTGCAGCGTGAACTAGTCAACGGCCGGGTCCCCTAAATCAAACCACACCCGTAGAGATAATAAATTTTATTATAAGTGCAAATAAATTTAAATTTAAAGTGTTTCAAATGTTAAAATAAACACATAGAAAAAGCTGGCCAGCTCACAACAGTTACTCACAATGCAGGTTATTAACCTTAGATAGAGGCAATAAAAGTTAATAAACAACACCCCAACCAGTGGGTAGCCCTGTGATTACACAGGAATCTGCTACCATGGATAGAAATGGGGATCCATGTAAAATAACTAATGAACATCAGAAAAGTATTGGCAACACCTCTCTCAGAGGATAACCCAAACTAATTTGGAAATTTTTTATCGTGAGAAAAAAACCTGAGGATCTATGCCTAATACTTAAAATTATGTAAAGATAGTACATGTGAAAAATCAATTACATGTTAAACCTTTTACACTTTCGTATTAATAAACACCCCTACCAGAGGGTAGCACCAATATTATAAAAAGGTACCAGCTACCATGGTAAAACATTGGGGATCTATGTTTATAGAATACTAATTGTGTAATCACAGCAAATATGAACCATTTATATCATATATATCAGGCAGGCAAAGATAGACATTTGAACTCTTATTAATGAGAGTTACTCATTTCCCATTGCAACATATATTGAAACTGTTGCAAATAGAGTTCATTCTATTTCTTTATTTCCCAGAAGATGCATTCCATTTGAAAAATACTTAGACTCAATAGTCCAGAGATACATTAAACGTAACTTTTGGGAGACGGAATTCTTCTCCGTTATGTCCTCTTTAAAGTGACTTAGTCCGGGTATAGAGCCTGCTTCTTATTGCGATTCCAAAGCTGTGTTTGCAAGGACCTGGTTCCCAGCTGTGCAAAATGACGTCACACGTGTGACGTCATTTTGCACAGCTGGGAACCAGGTCCTTATTTTTTTGCTCGATGCACGTTGCAAACACATGTTGCAAAATGTAGCGAAAATAACACATTGTGTAAACCATTTACAAATCTAGACAAATCAGAAGACTTGCTTTTCACACAGTAACTCTCTGATTACACTGTTTCCAATGCAGCAAAGGATTCTGGGTGAGATATGCAAATGAGGTTCACGACTCACTTTTTTACTTCTAGCCTGCTTTTTAACGCAGACTTCCCTTTGCGCCATAGCATCGCTGCATTACACAGCTTCTAAGCTTAGCTAGGGGTAGTACAGTGATTCAGACCAATCCCAGGACAGCTGTTTCGTGGTTATTGACACTCATCAGCTGGGAGTAGGTTGAATCACTGCTTGGTAAAGTTGTTTTCTGGGGGAAATACAACAGCAATTTAAAATATGGGGAGGCGAAAAGTGAGTTTAAAATTTCCAAAGAAAACAACTTTACCAAGCAGTGATTCAACCTACTCTCAGCTGATGAGTGGCAATAATCACAAAACAGCTGTCCTGGGATTGGTCTGAATCACTGTACTATACCTAGCTAAGCTTAGAAGCTGTGTAATGCAGCAATGCTATGGCGCAAAGGGAAGTCAGCCTTAAAAAGCAGGCTAGAAGTAAAAAAGTGAGTCATTGTGAACCTCATTTGCATATCTCACCCAGAATCCTTTGCTGCATTGGAAACAGTGTAATCAGAGAGTTTCTGTGTGAAAAGCAAGTCTTCTGATTTGTCTAGATTTGTAAATGGTTTACACAATGAGTTATTCTCTCTCTCTCTCTCAATACACACACACATTTTTTACCCCAAACCCTTGAGACCTCATATCTTTGAGCCATTATAACTTTTTTTATTCAATTTTTTAAAATAATTTTTATTAGATAGTGTTTTTAGCGTTACTGTACTTTTAAATGTAATTTTTATGTGTTTTGTGACACTTTTTTGACTGGCGTAACAGTTAACTAGAGCTCTGAAGTTGCGATAATCATTTTAGCGTAAATGGCGAATGCGCTCACTCGTTTGCATTTACTTTTAACTTGTAATACACGCGCTCCTTCCAATGCGCACAAACAGCTGCGATAATCCCGATATCGCTTGTGCAAAACAGTTAATATGCCAATTGTAACATATTTAAAAGTTAGTGTATTTTAATGCATAAATGTAATACATGCCTTTAAGAAACAACACAAGAAATATAAAAAGCCAAACAAAGAAACACAAATTATGCAGTTACAGAATGAACCAGTATACCTAAAATGTATTTATAGCAAT